>NC_134700.1:227840387-227922887 GCF_043290135.1 Rhipicephalus microplus
GAAGCCTCCGGCTATATTAATTTTTTTTTGTCTCTTAAGAGCAAAGCTGCTTATAGGGTGTGGGTCGTTCCCTCGTAATAGTATGTCATAGTAGTAGCCACTTTAGTTTCAAGAATGGCTCACTAGATGGCGTTGCCCCGCCGCGGTGGTCGAACTTTTAAGCAGGAGATTGCCAAGGAAAGGATCTATGATAATACTCGGGGTAGTTCTCTACTGTTTGAGGCCAGGACGGGAGTACTGCGAACCAAGACATATCGGGCCAAATACGAAGGGGTAGACACAGTCTGCTGTGCGTGTGGAGAGGAAGAAGAAACTGCCGAACACTTGATAATGTTCTGTAAAGGGTTTCACCCTATAGTTCAGGATGATGGCGCAGAGTTTTTCAAAGCACTGGGATTTAGGGACAGCGAGGGCAAAATAGACTTTAAGCGGGTAGACTTAACTAGAAGGAGGTTATCTGATTGGTGGCTAAAGTCAAGGCACGAGTGAAAATTAAACCCTTCACTGCGAAGTACGAATCCTCAACTTCATTATTTGAAGGAAAAAAAAAAAGGTAAATGTAATGGTTAGTTCACTAAGTATTACGGCTAGGTGGCGTTAGCCGCCGCCCTATCTAAAGGGTACAGCCACATCCATCCATCCATCCATCCATCCATCGTCTAGTGGCTAAGGTACTCGGCTACTGACCCGCAGGTCTCGGGATGAAATCGCGGCTGCGGCGGCTGCATTTCCGATGGAGGCGGAAATGTTGTAGGCCCGCGTGCTCAGATTTGGGTGCACGTTAAATAATCTCATGTGGTCGAAATTTCCGGAGCCCTCCACTACGTCGTCTCTCATAATCATATGGTGGTTTTGAGACGTTAAACCCCACATATCAATCAAATACTAGATGGCGTTGTGTGTATATCTCCTTAGAAACAATATCACTAGGTGGCGTTAGTGCTTTTCTTATAGTTGACGATTAAAGACAGCAGATGGCGCTATTATGATAAGAAATTCAAAGCTTATCAATGGAGTGATTCATGATGAGTGGAGCAAAGTATCTATCTATCAATCAATCTATCAATCTATCTATCTATCTATCTATCTATCTATCTATCTATCTATCTATCTATCTATCTATCTATCTATCTATCTATCTATCTATCTATCTATCTATCTATCTATCTATCTATCTATCTGTCTGTCTGTCTGAGTGTCTGTCTGTCTGTCTGTCTGTCTGTCTGTCTGTCTGCCTGTCTGTCTGCCTGTCTGTGTGTCTGTCAATCTGTCTGTTTGTCTGCGTCAACTCTAATGAAGTGTTTCAATTAATTGTTGTGAAAAGCACGCGTGTTTCGTCACTTCAGAGCACTTTCCAATCTTAATCCAAATTAATATATGAGAAGAGGCACCACAACCTGCGATCAGAGCGAAATATTTCCAAGATGTTGATAGTTCGCCACTGACCGCTGTGGTGCGGGTGCACAGCCTTTTTTTTTTTTTTTTGCTTCGAGCGAATTCGCAGTCTGAAAATCGCATTTTTTTGTGTCGTGTGAAACGGCCTTAACCACGCCACTGAAAGATATATCGGGTAACATCTTGTTCCCTCAGAAAAAAAATGGCCACGTATCTGCGTGCTTCACTGCAAATGTCATCGAAACTTTTCTGTATGGAGAAAGAAAATAAAGCATTGATTTGGCACCGAGGAAAGAATGTAGGTGAGTGGGTTCCTTAGACCGGGATCCGATTGGCATGGGCCGCTGTCCTCGCTCATCTCACGAGGGCCTCTTGGGCTAGACAGAGGGCGCTGCTTGAGATGCGGACGCCATCTGGCAGTAATGTCGGGAAATAGAAGCTTGTACAGAACCCAGGGCCACTAGCAGGTGGCAGCACCATGCCGTTGGCAGAGATTTTTTTTGTGTGCAAAGCATCGCTTTTTCAGCGCAGCTTAAGAAACACGTAATTTTTGTAGGGTGTAGAAATAAGTAGGGTCGTAAAACTACGAATTGATGTTGCGCCTCAGATATCCGTAATATTTTTATTTTTCATCTACAATGTTTGCAAGTATAAATGCAGCCACCACATGTAGGTGGTTGGGCGTTGAAAAAGGGCTTAAACCACCATGGCTTAAACTTTCGCGGGGTGGCTGAGTCATTTCAGGTGACAGGCAGACAGACAGACCAATGTTTCTGCGTTGAAGTGTCACACGAAAGACTGTCGTCTTGAAAATTGACAATGTATCATGCGCCTTAACGAGTAACGAGAGTGTGCTGGTAAAACAAGGTAGGTTCTGATTAGTTATTATTTTTTTACAGTTTCACTGTGCATGTGGAAGCTTGCTGCATGTGTTATCTAACTGCATGAAATGAAAATGGGAAAAATACTTATATCTGATGTCTTGACTACAACTTGGCTAGACCACGCAGAGAATTCCGCCTTCAGGGGCACCCCTGCAGGTATAGCATCGCGTAGTCTGGTCAGTGTAAATTAATGCAAAGAATGTCATACCATCCAGAAAACTTGCAATCCACAAACATACTCATCCGCCTTGGTCATCTGCCCCAAGAGCACTGAAGATGGCCTCATGTAATACATGGCTTGACAGTAGTTTCCCAGTTGTTCATTTTATTGGCAGGAAATATGTAGGTGACGTCAGTAAATGCAATGCGGAAACTCTACACAACATTCTGTCTCAGTTTCATAGTCTGCCCACGCTGAACAATAATTTCAAGGCAAATTTTCCTACTCTGCCTGCAGCACGAGCTCAAGAACTCAAAGTCTGCCTTGGTTTGCCCAAATCTACGTCAAAAAAAGCAAATATTGCGATTTCTCTGGATCATACAATGTGAACTGATATTACGTTGGAAACCCTTGGAAAGCAAATCAGACATTTTTCGCGTTCGCCCTGTCACCACCTCACAACATTCTTGTCCGGCAGGCGCTAAACATTGTTTGCTAGATGTGGAGCTCATTCAGACACGTCCTCTTACACTATCGCCAAGTAGAACGGCAACATTCCTTCGAGCTTCTCGGCATCTAAACCATCGATGCTCTCTTGTTGTCCTGTTTGACGCACAGTACATCTCAGTGTACCAGGAACCAGGTAAAAATCACAGCACATCCACGTAGTGAATGATTATGAGTGGGGCGAAGCGTCCGTCAGCCCGTCCGTGCGTCCATCTATGATTCCGTCCGTCTGTCCGTGCGTACATTCATCCGTATACGAATAAACACAAAAGAAGAGAGGACAAACACTTGGTTCATGAAATTAACCGGAATATTTCCTTTTTAGTTATGCAAAGGTAGGGAGCTAACAAGGCCCCATCTTTCTAACACGAGCAATTGTTGGGTTTTTACGGCTCAAAGCCAAGATATTATTATGAGTGATGCCAGGGCACTTAAATCTATGTACACACACTTGCAGCATTTCGCAGTGGTCTAAATTTGAATAAAGGTTCAATGCTCTCTGACAAATGCAGATAAAGTGATTCTTTTATCCTTCTCGCCTTCGCTGAAAAAATCTAGGTACACATACTTGCAGCATTTCATGGTGGTCTAAATTTGAATAAAGGGTCAATGCTCTCTGAAAAATGCAGATAAAGTGATTCTTTTATTCTTCTCGCCTCCGCTGAAAGGTGGCCTCCACGGCCGGATTATGATCGCGCCACCTATAGGAAGGCATTCGAGCACCATAACCGCCACACCTCCTGACCTAAACCACTATCTCTGTAGTGACGAGTTTATCTTTCATGCTATCTTGAAGTCAGAACCGCGTCTCAAATGTTGCCTTTTTCATGGAACTACAAGTTACACATCATTCATTGGGTGAAAGTGATGTATTATGTATCAAGGTGTAAGTTCTTTTAATGCCCGCAAGGATTCATTTCATTGACGCAATGCGCAGTTTAGTATCCAATCGCACCAGTTGTCGTAACATATACTGCGTCGCTCGTGCTTTTCCGAAGGAACTGCGACATCTCTTCTCATTGCCATGTCGGGAAATCGAACTCCATCGACCGCTTGTCCCGAAAGAGCGATTGGGACACGCAAAAAAGCAGAACAATTTTATTCAGACGTTTCCATGTTCTTATTTACGGAGTTCATAGGGTGGATACTCTCCAACGCGGAACTGCTTTTATCCGACGCACAGACTGAGTCTTTGACTCACTTCCTCCTTCCACATTTCGTTCCTTTCCTTCTTAGCGCAAACAAAGTGCTGAGCCGTCCAGAAGTTGGATCGAATACGATTATTTCTTTCAGGCGTAATCGACACGTCGTCCCGAAAGACGGGTCCGTGTAAACGGACCTCGTGCGAATCGGGCCGAGTCGAGTAAGAGCGCTAACACAAATTGCTACCGGTCGATGGAGACGGGCTTTTGCCGTCGGGCGTGAGCATGACATGCGGTTGTCACTGGACACTTCCGCATCTTTTCGCTAGTCTTTCACCAGGATGGTTTTGTTTCTTGCCCTTGGGTGACGCGTCTAACTTCATGACAGTTGCGTGGTGTCACCAATGGGCGTCTTGTATCTTGGACCAAAGGTGCAGGGTCCGTCGCCTGCATGGAAGACATGTCTGGTTCCCGTTCACTGTGGTTGTGTACCAATGTTACGGCGCTAGCTTCGAAATTTGGCTATTCGGCATTAAAGCTTGGCATATCATTATTACGGAATAACAGAGTTATACTAATGGCAATCATTGGTGTTTTACGTGTCGAGAACACGATGAGGCACGCCGCAGGAGGGGACTACGGATTAATTTCGACCGAAATGGTGTCTTTAACGTACACCTACACCTATGTACATGCTTGTTCCTTGCATTCGTTTACATCGAAATGTGGACGCCCAGCAATTAAATCCGAGCCCTCAAGTTTAGCATGAAGACGCATCTTACTTGCTTAGCCACCACGACGGTGGGTCAAACAATGATCTCCGTAGAGCATGAGTACTCTGGTTACTGTAGCCATGTATGTATGTATGTATGTATGTATGTATGTATGTATGTATGTATGTATGTATGTATGTATGTATGTATGTATGTATGTATGTATGTATGTATGTATGTATGTATGTATGTATGTATGTATGTATGTATGTATGTATGTATGCATGCATGCATGTATGTATGTATGTATGTATGTATGTATGTATGTATGTATGTATGTATGTATGTATGTATGTATGTATGTATGTATGTATGTATGTATGTATGTATGCATGTATGCATGTATGTATGTACTGAGATAGTTCTGAATGGATCAGAGATCTGCGGCAATGCACTGGCTGTGTGTATACTCCATCTAAGTGGTAAATTGGTTACGACGCTCGTATCTGAAGGTCGCGGATTCGATCCCGACTGCGGTGGCCGAATTTCGATGGAGGCGAAATGGCAGAGGCCCGTGTACTCTGAGGTGTCCGTGCATGTTAAGGAACACCAGATGTTCTGAAGTCCTGGTGCTCTGAACTGCGGCGTGCTTCGTAATCGCATCACTGTTTTCGCCCGTGAAACCCGAGGTATTATTATTACTGGCTGTGTATATGCACTGTTTAATAAGCCGCGTGCCTGCAGCGTTCCTCTCATTATATTGATTCATTTGCAGTCTGTTCGTGATAACTTCGGCCTGCGAACTTTTGCGACAGGAAATACGTGCGCGCGTGTGCGTGTTGGCGTGGGCGCACGCTCTTAATATTGGCACAAGCTTGACGCGTTTGTTTGCAAAGCAAACAAGCTATGATCGATCTCGATGTCGGCGCTGCATACATAGTCCAGGGATCGCCGGTGCTGTCGGATTCGATCACGAGGTACGACTGTCTCGCCTGGGAGCTGTTTTCGGAAGGGATTGGTAAATACTGTTGTCGGTCGGCGTAAAAAACATGACACGTACGTGACCTTACAGATGGTTCAGTAACTTTAATCTGGTGGGTTACGGAGTTATGCAGAGCCCCTTGCTCGGCAGAACTAGTTAATTTTGGTGTGACTTCGTTAGTCCTCATTGGTACCATGAAAAACTATGCGCATGTTTTATTATCTTTTTTTTCAGCCAGCAAATTGAATTCTATCGCGAAGAGAAACCGTAAAACTAGTGTCCGTCATCAATATTAATTAAATCTCTGATGAGGCTCTCACTTGGAAGCTTATGTCAAATTATCGCTGTTATTGTCATAGGCAAGCGTGCAACGCGTCTTCACGTTTGATTTTATATTTCACCATTACGATTACTCTGGTCGATCTGCTCAAAGCGCATGTAAAGCAAAAAATGAGTTAACAAAATAAGGCACCAGTTGTCTGTCTGCCTGTGCCTTCGTACGTCCATATGTCTGTCTGTCTGTCTGTCTGTTCCGTACGCCCATATGTCGGTCTGTGGTTCTGTCTGTCTATCCGTGTGTGTGTCCATCCGTTCATCCATCCGTGTCTCCGTCCGTCTGCGCATTCGTCCATGCGTCCAATCACGTTCGAGAATGCGGAGGGCGCTCGGGTAACACCGACGAGACACGAGCCAAGGAAGCCGAGTGCAAGCGTTTTCAATGCACCTCCCGCTTTGCTTCGTCCATGCCCTACAACGATCCGCCACGTATGGCGACTATCAAGGGGACTGAGGGAAGCACTCCCTCCTTGCGCACCTCGGCACAACCCGCGCCGCAGCCAATCGGAGAGTAGCGGTACAGCGTCATCTAGAATATCCTCACTCAACTGCAGTTTGTATGTACTACTACGAGACAGCGCCGTCTAATGTACTGTTGGAAAGATACTGCCTTTCTTTTTTTTTCTCTTCGCTTCTCTGGCTTACGCCACACGGAGGAGAAGGTTAGACTTAGAGGAGTTCAGGGGTGGATCCAGCCACTAACTTTAGAGAGGGTAGGGGCGGTTGCATTAGGTAACACCTAAGAAGGAGGGCGTGGTCAAGACTTTTTGTTTTCACTAGCAGAAAAACCCCTTCACAGCAATAATAGTGTTGGGGTGTACGTGCTCACAGTGGTTTCACTCATTTGTCCTAATTGGCGATCGGGAGCGGGCTACGAGCACTGAAGTGACGGGGGGGGGGGGTCTGACACAATAATTGGGGGAAGGGATTGCCCCTACCGCCCCCCCCCCCCTCTGGATCCGCCACTGGAGGAGCTTCGAACAAGCAGTTAACGATTTCGAGTACTTGGTACTCTACTGTAGGTGAGCATTATTCCGTCCCGTGGGAAACAAAACTGCAAACTGTGTCATTGTATTTACAAAGCAGTGACGAAGCTTCAATAATTTTGCCCCGTTGAAATTATACACGTGCACATAACGTGTACAACCTTTTTGACTCGCTAGCTTCAATTTCTTTGTTCGAAAACGCTTGGAGGAGAAGAGTACTGTGCGCCGGAACGGAACCTTTGTGATACCTTTGCTCCTTTTATGGAAAAACGAAGGAAAAATTTTTAAAGTTTGCTTATGACAAAAACAAGTACCGGAAAAAGGAAGAGGTACGAGCCGCGCCGAAACGACGCACCAGGGGAACAAACAATGGCATTCCTGCTCACACGCGTGTACACGCAGCGTTCCATGGACACCTTTGGAAAAATACCCGCCCTTCAAGCCTGCCGTCGTCGAAAGCGCCTCGCGCAGGCGTGGTAGGTGCTGGACTGATGACGACGAGCATCCACAATACGATAGCGAAAGGTTGTGCCATCTTTTCTGTGAGGTCCCTTTCTCCGGGATATCAGTGCTTTTTTTTTCCACTCCCTCTCTTTCAACGTACACCTCAATCAAGGCTCGTGTACTTGGCTGCCTTACTTCCGCCTGCTCATGTGCGCCCTTCCAGCGAGCAACTGAATCCTACGCAAAGCCGGTCAGAACTTGTTTTCCTTTACTTTTAACTGCATGGCCTCAAGACCTCAAGTTGTAACCTTAGAAAGGCGTACGCGCACGCGCTGTATACGGTTCGTAGATACCACTGTGACATCGGCGATCTTTATCGAAGAAGCGTACGACGTCGCTACGCGAGTGTTTAGCCCGAAGCTGTTTCCTAAGCCGTAGTTTGTAAGCGTGCGCTCACATTTTACGTTCACCTTCCACCAGTTTCTGTGCATCGGAGAAGAAGCGTAAACATTTCCATATTCTTTGTCCCTCCCCCCCCCCCCCCCTGCCCCCGTTTCGACTTCGTCATCCTACAACAGCACCGATAGTTGTACAACACCCACGTTTGTCTCTCTTTGTTCATCTTCTTTTTTTTTTTCGCGCTTTTTCAAGTTTCATGAAAGACGTCCACCTACCGCCTCCTCAGAATTATCGGCAATGTTTACGTTCCAAAGATGGAATTGGCACAAAGAGGAAGTCGGCAGACTCGCAATGAAGTCGGTGCTTTCCTCTTCTTTGTACCGGCACAAAAAGACGAGTTTACTTTTCGAAGAGAAGAAAGGCTGCGGGCTCATGAAAATCTCTTGGCGACACTCGGAGTGCCGATATAAAGGAAAGGCAGAGGTATAGAAGAACGTCGGCGGGGGGAGGGGGGGGGGGTATTTTACGCCGGAGGGTTTCAAACGTCTCAAGGAATCCCTGCCCACGCTTCTATCGTTGACAGCGAAGGCTACGACTGCTCTGCAACGAGTGGGAGTTCGTTTCTTTAATGAGAGAAGCAGCAGTAGCATGACACAAGTCACTCGAGTCGCATTTGCGTTAAAATGGAATTCATGTCGTACGAAGTCGAAAGTAATAAGACACGTTCCTCGACTCGTTTTCCTCGGAACAGTGTTATTTCCGTATATTATCGTGCAATGCATGGTTGAAATGGAAGCGACGGATTGGTGTATTTCCGAACGAGCACTCAACTGGGTGCCCTGTCATAACTCGGGTTACTGCTGCCACTGTAACAAAACTCTCTTAACAATGAATGCCATCCTATAACAGTGCATCATTTTCGGTTTTTCACGATTCATGTCTTGTTCACGTGCAGTTATAAGACGCGCGTATATAAGATAGGTAAAGTAGAAAACAGGAAACAAGAAGAAGTAAGGCAGGGATGTTGAGATGACGAGCGTCTGGTTTGCTACCCGGCACCGGGGATACGGGAAGTGGGGATTAAACAGAGATCGGATACTTACATTTTTACATGGCTAACGGGTAAGTAGCTCTGCATTACTTATGCGAATCTTTCTTTGCAGCTTGGAACACGTGTCAGCTTATTGGCGAAGACAGGTATTACCGGATGAAAGACCTGGCTTCGCAAACAGAGATTGTCGTATATAACTCTTTTTGTTTACGGATTTGTTTGAATATATAAATCTAAATATTCGTTTCGGTGTGTTATGGACGGAACTGTTCAGCAAAACGTCGTACACGAGAATGTCTGTTTTCATTCTTTTGTCTGAAAAATTCACCTACCTTACAATGCCTTGAATGAAGAAAATAAATGTTCAGGGCTTGTTTCTTTCTTTGCCATTACGTTAACGGCATCAGAAATAATGAAACCAAGGAAAGTGTGGAGATGTTAATCGTACTGTATTAAGTGTTTTGTAGTAATTCTGACATAAATGTGAAGAAAGTAATGTATACGAAAAATTCGGCAAATTCCACGTACCTGGGAATCGACGTTATGCGAACCATGCGGAGAAAAGGTGACCGTGTTGCAATTTTTTTATTGAGTAAAACGCCATGAAATGACGCTAAATATATGTACAAATGTTGAACGCACAGACATATGTCTAAGGGAGGTAGATATTTATATAACCAGTTGTTTGCATTTGCGCAATGATGCCAACTGGAACATGCGTATTAGAAACACCAGAAGCTGATATGAAGCACTGATGCTCGCGAGGATGGTGGTCCTGGACACTGCTACATAAATCAACTTCAGCGCATGACAATTAACCACAATTGACGTTAACGCGACGTGACGGCTGTATCAAAGGGAGTACATATGTAATGTTTATAAAATTGGGTAGGCAACATTGCAACCACTATTGACGTTTCACGAAGGTCAGCGTCTATTTGAAAAGTAGTTCCGAGACCTGGCATAGCTCGGTGGTAGAGTGCTTGACCGCCACACAGAATGCTTGGGTTCAATTCCTGCTTGGACCCTGAATTATTTGCATTCGTCGAGGGTCAACGCTGCCTATATCAGTCTTTTCTTAACACTGACATTTATCCTATGCCTGCGTTGCATCGACGCTACCGATGTCGGGTATTGTTTAAAGTTAACGCGTTATAATTGCCCATGTGTGTTCTTGTCGTTCCTGGGTAGATACTAAGTGTCAACCACCTGTGGCACATACCCACATATACCCACCCGTCGGTATGTGCCACTGTCTGGCGGGACGTGTTTGACGACGTACGCGACATGATTGTGACATTATTCATGTCTTGACCAGTGCGTCATGTTTGTTAAACCATCTTACTCTTCCATGCTAATTTCGGTTCATGCCAAGTTAAGGGAGTGACCACGAGAACGCCCAAACGTAAGCGGCTAGATAGATAGCCCCGCCGCGGTGGTCTATATAGTGGCTAAAGTACTCGGCTGCTGACCCACAGGTTGCCGGATCGAATCCCGGCTTCGGCGGTTGCATTTCCGATGGAGGCGGAAATGTCGTAGGCCCGTGTACTCAGATTTGGGTGCACGTTAAAGAACCCCAGGTGGTCGAAATTTCCGGAGCCCTCCACTACAGCGTCTCTCATAATCATATGGTGGTTTCGGGACGTAAATCCCCACATATCAATCAATTAGATAGATAGATAGATAGATAGATAGATAGATAGATAGATAGATAGATAGATAGATAGATAGATAGATAGATAGATAGATAGATAGATAGATACGCTAAATGTCACCGAAGTTCAGTAATAAATGCTTCGCATTAAAAGAAGAACGCTAGGCCTGCTAGGAGTGCGAAGTACAGTCACAGTGAAAGCTGAAAGAGCGGCCTTTCACAGCCTTTTCTAAACACTTATTCATTAACTGCTACAAGTACACTTGCTGGGTACCTACTACACCATAAATAATCACAATTGTTGTGTAGTAGGCTGGCATTCACAACGCTATTCTTTGACATTCTTTTGAGAAGCGTGGTATCCGTTACACACTTGCAAGAAATTTTGTGCGAACTTTCCATGCCGTGGCGGGCGATGATGAAGAATTATGCCTGATGTGGGTATGTGCCACAGTTAATAGGGAAACGAGTGCAAGGTTTTGTGATGGTTTGAAGTATAGGGCGACCCACCCGTTACGCAATTCGTATTGTGCTACGCCTGGTTGTTACTTTGCTGTTCTGAATCGCTGTATTACTCCTACTAACGTGATTCTTTAGCCGACATGAAGCCTGCCTGAGGCAAGTTTGCAATGAAGATTCAAGCACCAGCGCAGTAACTCTGCTGCAAAATGCTGGGTAAATCACTGTGTGCTTGGTATTTTTATGTACTAAGTTTTTTTTTATTTCGTGCAATAGTGGTTACGGACACCGATGGCGTTGGTGGACAACTACGGCGTCGCACGTGACCCTTGTTGTGATCTGATAACAGCTTTCAAGTAAAAAAAAGAAAAAATCTTACCGCTGGAAGGAACCTCCCGGAGGTTGCATGCAGGTTCGGTTCACTAGCTTCATCTTCTGTTCATTTTGATTACCTTACATTGTCTTGTGCTGCAGCAAGGTGACTTCTCCGTAGAGAATTGAGAGTGTATGCGTATGTCACACACGCAGTAATGTTTGCCCCCATGTTAACTGAGTGGCAGTGGTGCTGCAATGTTATTTGAGATGGAGGACGTGGGTTCGATTCCCGGCCGCTGCGGCTGAATCTCGATAGAGGAGAGCCGGAAAACCATCGGTTCACTGAGAATCCGTCGTTTACATTTTTCTTAGCCCGCCCACTGCCGTTTCGGTACACGGCTTTGGTAAGGGTCGGGGAACGTGATATCGCCAGAACCAAAGCCTGCGAAATCAATGAGCGTTTCGTGACTTTCTCGCTAGGGGAAGGGCTCATGCGCCGTGGCATAGTGAGAAAGGCTGATTAAGTGCAGGTCGGACAACTCCGGGTGGTCGAATTTAATTCGGAGTCCCTAGCTACGGCGTGCCCCATAATGATATCGGGCCTTCACAGGTAAAAAAAATTGCCCGCAGCTTCCCTCGGGGGAACACTGAGGAGGATGCGGACCATATAATTGGTTAACGGGGTGTTAAAGTGCGACTTACTTGGGTCGATGGCTAAATTGGTTAACGTGGTTGTGAAATGGGGTGTTAAATTGCGACTTACTTGGGTCGATGGCTAAATTGGTTAACGTGGTTGTAGGAGGGGGTGTTAAATGAGTGAACACGTACACACGTATGCGAAAGGGCGGCGCTGGTCGAAGGGACGTCGATCATTGTGTTTGTGGATTCGTTGGAATTCATTTCACCGCGACCTTGGACGTCGACGCGCCGTACAAACCAACCGACGAGCGGCAACTGAGCGAGCGAGCGCCGACCTTGAGTATATATACAGCACGACGGCGCATGCACTGTCAGCTGTTGAATGTTCTCGAAGCGCGACGCCACATGCGCGTCCACTGGAGAATCAGGAGAATTGTAGATGTCGAACGCGGTGTGTAAAGGAGGAAGGGTGCACAGATGGTGGAGGAGTGAAGCGCGCGCGGTGTGTAGAGGAGGAAGGGATGCACAGATGGTGGAAGAGTGGGCGACGGCGCGACGGCGCATGCGCGCGCGTCAGCTGTCGAATGTTCGAGAAGCGGTGCGGACGGCGCGGACGGCGCGGACGGCGCACTACAAGGCGCGAGTATAAGATGCTTCCGCATCTAATAATCTAGCGTAGCTTTTTTTCCCCGCACTGATTTTTCATCTCTGTGAACTCAGACTTGAAAGCCGTTTTGGTGCCTTTTGAGGTTGTGGGTGCTGGGCGATCATTAGGTGCCGAAGAACTCGCTGGGTTCCTCATGTATTCGCTTTAGGCGAATCGAAGGCTAAAGCCTTCCTTATTTTTTTTGTCTTCTAAGTGGATGTGTTGACCTCTCCCTTCCTTTCTTCCCAGGCCCAAATCCACACTAACACCCCTATCTCAATGTTTTCTGCACCTAAAAGGATTTTGCATTGTCTCCAAAATTGGAGACATTGGAAGCTTTCTGCACAGAGTATAAAGTTGGGCATGTTGGTAAGACATACTTAATCGACGTAGCGCGTTTTGAAACATAGGACAAGAGAAGGGACAGAAGGGAGCGCTTACTTCCAACAAATCTTTATTTCGAGGAGCGTACACATATATGCTCATGAAATTCGAAAACAACAGACAAACAGATGAAAAACCCTCTATTGCCATGCGCTAAAAACTTATGATCTCAAAAACGACAATTCTTTTTCACAAAGACTGAGAGAAGGATTACTGACGCAGTTCAGCCCTAATCTACTGATCCTTTCTGCTTCAATAATCTCCCTTGTCACTTTATTTCTGTTTTTTCCTATGATTACCGTACCATGAAAAAGTGGTTTGCAACCACACGTGCTGCAATGTAGTGCCAAAAAACCATTTCGACCATTTTTTTACGTTGCAAGCGTGTTCGCGGAGCCGGTAAATAATACACCTGCCAGTTTGTCCTATGTAGTGTTTACCGCATGAAAGAGGTATCTGATAGATTACAAATTGCGCGCATGTGACAAACAGTGTTAAGTGCTTTTTAGAGCATCCCGGTTTTGCATGTGAAACAACTTTCATACACAAGTACGAGAGCTTTTTCGGGGCAGAAAACACCACGTTTACATTGGCCTGCTCTCCAACCTTTTTCAAGTTGCTGGTCAAGAAGCTTGAGTCCTTGCATCAAGCTCTCCTTCATGTTGAGCCAGTGAGACGTCAGAATCTGGCCGTAGTGCCTTATCTGCATGGAATCTCCCACAACTTGAAAAAGGTTGGAGAGCGGGCCAATGTAAACGTGGTGTTTTCTGCCTCGAAAAAGCTCTCGTACTTGTGTATGAAAGTTGTTTCACATGCAAAACCGGGATGCTCTAAAAAGCACTTAACACTGTTTGTCACATGCGCGCAATTTGTAATCTATCAGATTCCTCTTTCATGCGGTAAACACTACATAGGACAAACTGGCAGGTGTATTAATGACCGGCTCCGCGAACACGCTTGCAACGTAAAAAATGGTCGAAATGGTTTTTTGGCACTACATTGCAGCACGTGTGGCTGCAAACCACTTTTTCATGGTAAGGTAATCATAGGAAAAAACAGAAATAAGGTGACAAGAGAGATTATTGAAGCGGAAAGGATCAGTAGATTAGGGCTGAACTGCGTCAACAATCATTCTCTCGGTCTTTGTGAAAAAGAATTGTCGTTTTTGAGATCATAAGTTTTTAGCGCATGGAACTAGAGGGTTTTTCATCTGTTTGTCTGTTGTTTTCAAATTTCATGAGCATATATATGTACGCTCCTCGAAATAAAGTTTTGTTGGAAGTAAGCGCTCCCTTCTGTCCCTTCTCTTGTCCTATGTTTCAAAACGCGCTACGTCGATTAAGTATGTTTCTGCACAGCCACATTTGACTTTGCGATAATGAGGTGTGGTGACGGGATCAGATGACGTCACACTGTAATGACAACACATAATTTGGCTTTCTGTGACGTCATGTTGATGTCGCCGTGCTTAAATCTCTTATCACGTGATCTTTTGTGTCGTTCGGGCTGATGCCACTGCCAATGCTACCTTCGGTCACTTTTCGTGCTTGGTGAAGCACCTAAGGCCATTCTCCTTAAGAAAGAACTCATTGCATTTGGTAATCACCCACGCATTCAAATGAGGCAATACGGCAGTCATAAAGCGTAACCTAGTGCTTCCTATTTCATGCCGTGGCGTGCTATGGTTTATCCAAAAGTAACCTCTTTTCTCCCCTTTATCCCTTCCCCAGTTCAGGGTAGCAAACCGGATGTGCGTCTGGTTAACCTTCCTGCCTTTCCTTGCATCTTTATCTCTCTCTCTTCAAGTGAACTTTCTTTCGTCAAGCACAGCTGCTCGTTAGAAAGTTCAAGCTATCGGAAATATGTTCACATAACTCTCGCTTAAGCTGGGCGTTTAATAGAGTCTCACCGGGTGCTCTAATGACGATTTGGCCGTGTTCAATCACGAGCAGGCGCCTGCTCCGTTCTGGCAAACTTGTGCTGCCGACAGAAGCAAGCACGCTTCAACCAAAACTACTCCGCCATATACGTGAGGGAGACGCTCGCAGACGTCGCACTAATAAGACGTAAACGGAAAATTTCTATGGCTTGTAATCACGCGCAGTTGTGCCAAGGGTCGTGCGTTATAACTTTATACACTCAGCTCAAGTTGCGTTGTTGCAACGTAATATCCTGATGGTGCATACAACGGAAGTCTATTGATAGAATGGGGTCACAAGTATATCAATATTTATTATTATTATTATTATTATTATTATTATTATTATTATTATTATTATTATTATTATTATTATTATTATTATTATTATTATTATTATTATTATTATTATTATATATCACCACGCTCTCAGGCTTTTCAAACTAATACTGACAATATTGACGTTTCATTCAAAGACGAAAACTAATTTAGTAACACTATCCCTATATGTTCAACATTATAGGGACCCAATCGGACGTGCAGCACGTACAGGTGGCGCAATAGTCCATTGCAACAGTGCGCTGCCAGAGCTACATGTAGCCAATTGCGGCCACTTCAGTTGCCACTCGTTTACTATATGAATGGTCGTCTCTATCTGCTACACCCGTGCTGTATGGAAGTGCGTGCGTGCGAAGGCGACATATTTAATAAAACTGGTAGGCTTTGAGGAATTCGGCAGCACACACAAACTCAGAGATTGAGCCTAAATTGTGTGGAATCAACCATGTTTTCAATGTCGCACAAGGAACGGACGTACGACAGTACGACAGTGTCTTGAAAGGGCAACGCATGATGAAACAAGCGCTAAAAATACACACACTCAAAGAGGACACAGACGAGTGCTCGCAACTGAAAATTTTATTTTTCAATCGAACACTAATATATGCACAACACGCATGTACGCCATTCCGGACCTCCCCCTGACGTCATCACCAACGCGATACACCGAATTAACCACTCCCATAATCGATGGCACACAACCGGAAACAAACACGTGTAAAGCGACCCCCCCCCCTCCAAAAAAAGAAACTAACAAAATAAAACGTAAAAAAAGAAAATGCACTTGGTTATGTTACGTCCAAAAAGGCAAATTCCACATCTGCTAGTAAAACAGATGCTTGACTGACGCAACTGTCACCTTCTTTCCCAATTCTATACGCTTCCATCATTTCAGTCGTTATACGCTTCTTGTGTCTTTCGGTTGGCAGGTGCACTCCTTGCAGTGCATCGCTAAGTGTGAGTAACCCCCGTATTCTAGAACGTCCCTTCACTCAACGCTTCACCTTCACTTGAGAAAGCCGATGGGAGCGCCGTATCGAGGCACGGCAAGTCACTGCATATAAGCAATAATCTGGTGCGATTCTTGACTATAGCGCAGCGTCATTGTCAGCCGAGCAGCGGCGCAGTGCTCAACTCTGTTAAGTGAAGGGTGGAAGTCGAGTCGAGGAGTGTTTCTGAATACGGGGGTAAGGGTCCCCTTTAGTGAAGTCTCATGTTCACGAAGGCGCACATTCAGGCACCGACGCGTCTGACCGACACGTATTCCTTTCCACATGTGAAAGGAGTTTCGTATACATCTTTTTTGCACTCAACGTACCTCCTGCTATGTTTTATGCCACATCTGTCCGATTCTCCCGTTCCTTTCTTTTTGGCTAGCCTCTTTATTTTTTAGCGCTTGTTTCATCATGAACCTTCGCCAACACGCCCAACTGGCAGTCACCCTAAAGGGCAACTCATGAAGCTGGCCAGCATAAGCATGGAAGCATGAGCCGTCACCATCCACGTCTCTATGCATTCTTTGTCTTTTTGTCGCGGTTGTTGTTGCGTAAACGTTAGAATTTGTGTCTGACGTGTGTTAGACAACCACTTGCGATAAGCGCAAGCATAAACGTACGATATACTAGCTGCTCGTGCTGCCTTTAGTAATGCGCGCCAGTGTCGCAAATTTTCTTTGCTGCTACTCAGCTCCCTTTGTAGACGCTGTTCGGACTTATCTTGAGTAACTTGCCAAATTTGCAGAAGATAGCTGTCGTGCAATAGAACGACGTGGCGCGACTTTGCTTGCACGCACAGTGCTCTTGAGGGCAACGGCAGTACAAAGGGAATAAATTTTAAGTTTTTCGTGCTCCACGGTGCATTTTAAAAGGCACGCGGGGCTTCTTTCTTACAGTTCTTGTTCACGAAATGCGCAGTCTGCGAACAGCAGGATGAGCTGTGGTACGACGGAAAAAACGGCAGCATCGTACGAGGGAGACTCATTCGGTCTGTCGATGGATTTCTGCCTGTAGATTTGCTAAAATTACCCCCATACCTAAATCAGGTATGGGGGTAATTTCATCACCTTCTTCATACAGGCCTATATCGAGTTTATGTACTTCTGTGAAGCTGCTTGAACATATTATATTTAAGCACATATCTTCCTTTGTTGAGAGCAATAATTTGATCGACCATCGGCAACATGGATTTCGTAGAGGGATGTCTACAGTAACCCAGCTAGTCTTAACAATACATGACCTCGCTTTAGCATTAGACAGACATAATCAGGTAGATATAATATTTCTATACTTAGAAAAAGCCTTTGACCGGGTATCCCATTCTAAGCTGATACTAAAACTGAAGCCCATTCTCAAAAATGATCGCCTTTTGGCCTGGATTGCTGCGTACCTCTCGTCAAGGCGGCAATGTGTAGTCATTGATGGCACAGCTTCTCCTTCAGCTCCGGTGGCATCTGGTGTTCCTCAGGGCTCCGTTCTTGGGCCTCTATTTTTCCTGCTATATAATAATCATATTGTTCAGAGCATAGGCGTCCAAATTCGGCTATTCGCCGACGACTGCGTAATATACCAGGAAGTATCCAGCCCTAATGATCAGGTCCTGCTAAATCAAGCATTAAGTGCAATTGCAAACTGGTGTTGTACATGCAAATGAGAGTTAATAGTAAAAAAACGGTAGCAATGAACATAACCCGCAAGAATAAACCACTTGAATATACTTCATCAATAATCAACCTTTAAGTCAGTGCAAAGCTATAAGTATTTAGGAGTAATAATAACCTCCGATTTGCGCTGGAATGAACATGTAACGTTTATTGCTAAAAAAACTTACAGACAATGCAGCGGCGGCCTGAGATCTCTGAGCAGCCTCTAATAAATTAAAGCTGGAAAGTATCCAAAGAAAATCTGTTAGGTTCATTTTTAATAGTTATAGTTGGAAAACATCCCCGTCCCACCTCCTACAGAAAGTAGGACTAGAGAAACTTGAAACAAGGCGCTGTCATGACAGGTTAAAATTATTTTATTTGTTCTATCACAAAATGCTACGAGTTGATTCATCCGCATTCATAAAACCTGCCATTCGTCGCTTTACTCGGTCTCTTCACGCAAAAAAGGTGGCCGAGCTGAAGTGCAGAACAAACACTTTTACGTACTCTTTCTTTCCTCGGACAATTGTCGAGTGGAACGCCTTATCTGCTCATGCGGTAGAACGTTCCAACATTATTCTTTTCTGCAGGCGATCAGGAATGTAGTTCTTTAGTCGCCACTATGCTCGAAGCGTAATGTAAAGTGACGTACTCACTTGCATTCGCTTTCACTTTGCTGTGTTCGAATAAATGGTTAAACTTTCTTTTTTTTCCTTTGACTTTTTGTGCTGTGTAAGTACAATGTCAGTACCTGCAATGCTTTCTCCTATGTAAATCCTTAATGTGAGTACCTTGTGCTATGCGAGTACTAACTGCCGTGCAATTGGTTCCCTTACGTTGCTTTTGCATATTTTGCCAACGCCGTTGATTTGCGGAATACTAAGTCATGTATTTCTTTTTTGTTTGTGCAGTTCTATTCAATACCTCGAGCTTGTTCTGTGTTGTGTATTTATGCCCCACTCCTGCCTAAGGCCTTCATATGAGGTCGGCAGTATGTAACAAAATATGAAAAAAGTAAATAAAACGAAATGTAGACTGCAGACTCGAGATCACTTTGCCGGCAGTCACTCGGTTCTGTCAGCACTGTAACTATATCAATTAACTCGATGGAGTGTAAAATCACACGAAACAAGCTACATAGTGTACTCCACTAACGTGCCCGCGGGGAGACTTGATTTATGCGGCGTACATTCTCTCAAGGTCCCACCAGCTCTGAAGGGTGGTCACGGCACCAAACTGAAATACTGTGTTCTAGCAGCGTAATTAATATAGTTATTGGCACTGTTTAGTTACAGGAGTTCGTACGCGAAATCAAGAAGCTTCGCTAACAACCTGACTCGGCTCTGCTCATGGGTGGACTTATGCACGCACCATGCAAGTGACTTTTGTTCTCTCGCGCACCGCAGTATTACCGGCTCACTGCACGTTTCCTATAATGAAAACTTTAATTTTCCTATTAAAGGACTTGAAGCAACGCACGCAACAAGTAAAAGATAGTGAATGCAGGGACTTGAACCAGACAGTTGCTACTCTACACTGGGGGACAAAGTAGAAATATGGGAGAGACAGAGAGAGAAAAAAAAATGAAAGGGAAGTTTGTGAACGCCTGTGACTATTGTGCAGTACCAGCGCCACATTCAGCGCCTTAAATGATCATTTGAACCTTCGCAGGGTGCTAAAATGAGCAGCCATATAGGCATGACTCTATGATATACGTGAGCATGATTCTTTTTCTTTGAATGACATACGAGTTTGTTGAGAAGAAACATGATTGAACACGGAGTGTGACTGGAGCCAATGTTACAATAATCATTCTTTTTTTTTTCAACGCGGACGCTGTTATGATGAAGGCAAGACCATTTGTCAAATTGTTGGCTCCGCTGGCACTCCGCGTCCAATAATTCTTCTCAAAAATTTTCCACATTATCCTGAACTTCTGCCTCATACGAGATGGCAAGAAATGAGAGCAGTTTACAAGGAAGACGTCTGATGGACCACCCGCCATCAAGGAAAGAAGAAAGAGGAATACAGGCGATGGGGGATAAAAATAGGCACAGGAGGTATGCTGCGAACTTTCGCAAGTGATAATAGAGAGATACAGGAGATGGAGGAATCTCATTCGTAATTCGCCTGAAAGGAACAAAACAAACGATGGGCAGAAAGAAATAGACAACCAACCAACTCAGGCGCATAAGCTCTTAAACAAAATGCGATTGATTTCCAAAGTATCAATGCGCGTTTATTTTAGACTGCTTTCGTTTCTTTCTTTTTTAAATCGCAGACGTGCAGTCTCCGCAGTCCGTACATTTCTTCGGTGGGAAGGTGGTGAGCTGCACTGGGATGGTCTTCTCAATAAAAGGTAAGTCGCCCTGATTTCGTGAAAGCGCACATTGCGTGAAAGACCTCCTTTCGACGGTTACGGGCCTACGGCCCTTAACGACAAAAACAACCAAAACTTACGAGCCAGTACAGCTCTTCCCTTATACCCCGCTCTGACTTCTCTAAGGGTCAACATGCCTTAGGCGCTTGCCCGGATCACTCCCGGGCCGATTTTCTCCGAGCGAAAACTTGGCCACGTTGTCCGCAGACAATCGGGGATCGAAATGAGCGCACAGTATCGTGTGTATAGTGCCGCTACGCGACACATTTACCCTGTATTGGTGGATGGGTTCACCCCCGCGGCAGAATGGGTGACAGGCGACCCAATTGGTCTGGACAGCCACGGGTCCTCGCTGCTTTTTCTTCGCTTTGAGAATCCGTTTGCCCGCTTGTGTGCTCCGCGTTTAGGTATGTGAACATGCCTCGAGAAACCATCCCATTTTCAAGGCGCAAGACAGAATATATGAAAAAAAAGAGAGAACGAACTAGCGAGTGGAATGGAGGGAGAGCAGTGAATAGTCGTAGTCCTTACTTCCATACGCGCATGCGCAACATCACAAAACTTCGACATGCTTCACATGCGTGCCTTCCGTTTTGCGTCAGGCGATAATGGTATCACCCACCACATCGAGCATCTGTATTCTTTTTGAGTTGTGCAACACTTAAATGTAGCTTGATAAACCATAGCAGTACAGATGTAATATAATGAGATGTAGCGATGAACATTAGCAATACAGATGTAATGTAATGAAATGTTTGTTTTACATAAGAGTTGTCAACACCGTAACCACAACTGACGCTAACCCAACATGGTCGCTCTATCACAGATACACATTTGCAATACTTATTACTTTGTTATCAAATTAGATATCCAACACCTCAACCGTAGCTAACATTGCACTGATATTACGCGTATATATAAATATGGTCTATTCTCAAAGGAGTTCCAAAACGTGACGTGGCTCTGTGGTATAGAACACCCGTTTGCAATGCAGAATGTTTAATGTTCCTTTTCACCGGGGATCTTGATCTTTATTCTTTGCATTCTTAACGCTCTCGCATTTAAATTACCAGTGTCTGTTATCTCCATTCCTCGGTAGATAGAGATTACTTGTGGTGCGTATCCGCATACCACGCCCCAGGATATACTGGTGAGGAAAGGGTTTGACGACGCACGCGACGGTACTTGCACGCTATCGATGCCATGACCAGGCACACATATTCACCAAACCCTCTTGCCCTCTCGCACCACTTCAGCGCAGCATTTAAAACTAGACAAATACCTACACAAGAACATCATTATGCGTACAATTTGTCTATTCTTTCACTCAACTTCATCGTATTGTTGTTCGTCTTGCGATGATCAAACTGTCGTTGAGAGAAAGAAAGCAGGAAAGAGGTAACTAGCAAACAAGTGAACTATCAAATAAATTAAAAATAAATAAATCGGAATATTCGAACGGAAGTCGTTAGAAAAGCCATAGACGATTCCTGGCGTCACTGTGGCAGGTTCCGAGGATGTCCGATGCGCGGTTGGGCTTCGCCACGACGCACAGATGCTGCTTCGCCACGATGCCCGCCTTCGCGACGGGCAAACGCCACGAAGCGGCAAACGAGACGTGACAACGTTTTCCCGCCGCGCGGCTGGCTCTTTCCGTTGCGCTGCATACGCCACCCGGGAGCCGTTTGACTGTCTGAAGCGCTTGCGCCCACCAAAGACTAACGCTACGCGTTACTGCATTCTAGAAAAAAAAACACACACAAAGAAAACACGCCGCATCGCGTCTGCGGATAGCAATCGAAAAAAAAAAAAACCCGAAAGAAAGGTCAAAATGCGGCCACTCCGCGCTTCCCAAATTGCCTTACGAATCGCAAATTCCCTTTCACTGTCACCGCATTCTCGGCACGCAGATTTCGTTACCCTACCTCCTTCCCCGTCTGCCTTCTTTTATTTTTTTTCAATTTTTTTGAAAATGCCTATTCATTGCCTTTGTTTGTTTCACCCTTAATGTCAATTTGCTGTTGATCTCTCTGTTTTTTTATTTTTCTTTAAAATGCCGCGCGTAGTCTTGAGGCTGCTTCAAGCGAGGCGATGTGTGTTCGGAAAGCACCGAGGGCAATAAAATAAGCACGTGGAATCAGCGATGACAATTGAAGTAGAGCTATAGAAATATAAACGAATAAATGAAGTAAATAAAAAGCACAGAAAGATATGGTTGAGGTCAAGAGAACAAAATAACGTGCATTCACACAAACAAAAATTTTATATTTGAAAAAGGAAAATACAATTCGTTCGTTCGGTTTATTCTGGCAAAGCTCAAGCCCAGCGTCGTAGTTCTGACCCCGAAAGATCACGAAAGTTCCAGCCGTCACGCAGCAGTTGTAGCAAACAAACTAAGAATGTTTTTTTAGAGATACAAGAGAATAAAAAAAAAAGAGGAACAACGTTTCTAAAAGATGCCGAATGGCAAATACGGTCTGTTGTCGCTTATTACTGATTTTCTCGACACCGTCCACAGCTTCGTCGCTTCGCAGTTGAGTCGAGAGGTTTGTCACGCCTGCAGCTGCGTAAAGTTTTCTACGACTTCGCGTTGCGGTCTCGTCTATGTTTTGTAAGTTTCCATTGTTTTCGAAGAACGCGGATGAAAGCGTGTACTTTATTTTGATGCTTAGCTTCGCCCAATTTCGCGCTTGACCGACGACGTCAGCTCTGAGCGTTTATTTTTATTCGCATCTCGCACAGCTCTCTCGATGCGAGCTCGAATAAACAAAATCGGTCGGTGCCCGCGAGGGACAACAGCCGACCGATCAATTGAGAGGCTTGGTAAAGAAAAAAAAGGAAAAGACCATGAGTGAGATGAGGCAGCAAGTAGAAAGGACCAGAGGATAATAAAATCAAAGAAGCGGGCGTTAATTTGATTATTTTTCCTGTATATTCAGTAAATATGATGTAGATACCGAGAAAGTTAACTGGACGAAAAGAAAACTTGTCCTCGGCATGGACTCAACCCGCACCTTCGTATCCGAAGGCTGCACCGACTACTATGAAACATGACTATGAAATATGACTGAAATATGAAATATGGTTTCTACTATGAAATATGACTCCTTTCTACTTGATTTTTCAAAGAATATATAGAAAAAATGAAGGGAACCTCTAGAAATTATATAATTTTAACCGAGAGCAGTGTTTTGTTTTGTAGCGAAGAAGCATAGGCGTGTGCTAGATTCCCAGTCGGGAAGGGAGGAAGAGGTAATAGATTCTTCGCAGTGCCCCCCCCCCCTCATCATTGTATTGGGCTGACTGCAGTTGCAGAGTCCCCCCCCCCCCCTCGCTATTATGTCAATGTAGCCCCGCCGCGGGGGTCTAGTGCCTAAGGTACTCGGCTGCTGACCCGCAGGTTGTGGGATGGAATCCGAGCTGCGGCGGCTGCATTTTCGATGGAGGCGAAAATGCTGCGAGCCCGTGTTTTCAGATTTGGGCGCATGTTAAAGAACCCCAGGGGGTCGATATTTCCGGAGCCCTCCACTGTACGCCGTCTCTCATAATCATATGGTGGTTTTGGGACGTTAAACCCCACATATCAATCTATTATGTCAATGTAGAGGACTGTCTTAGCCCTCGGCGCTCTTAGGTGACTAGGGTAAGCGGCTGATTTTTTTTTTCGAGGAATAGAGGTTACGGACACCAACAGCGATGGCGGCGGAGAACTACGGCGCCAAAAGCGACCCTTGTTGAGATATCGTAGCAACTTTCGCTGTAAAGGAGATGACAAAAAATGCCCACGCACACTTAACTGCCCTCACTGCACCTCCTTTAGGCGGTCACATGGAACAGAATAATTATTAAAGAAAAGTGTGGTATAGTGTTTCGGCTGACCTCCGTGCGAATTAGGATCAAGTCCGGGATTTGAAAACGCACGACAGCTTGGCTGTCATTAGCAGGGACACCCTATATACACTTGGTTACATTGTAGTGAGGAATATCGCACCACGTCTCCAGTAATCCTGCCGAGGTGCGCGGGTTGCATACTGATCAGGGACGTCACGTGTTTTTATTTCGAGGTTGTGGTGGTGACCGCGTTTTCTTATTCAGTGCTCGGCGTTGTGCAAGACCCGCGCTGCGCTTGAACCCCGGCGAAGGCGCTTACAACGTCGAACTTGTGTGAGTGGGAAAAGGAGGGGGGGGGGGGCGAAAATTCGCTTATTTATACTACGTACAGCAGGACGTCGCGCTGTGTGGAACCCGCCCTCGCTAATAAATGAGCCTTGGCACGTTCCCCGAGCGGACTAGCCGCCATGTATATGCGACGATCGAACCTTGTGTCCAAGAATACATTTTACTCCCCTTTCCCGACAAACCCTCGCCCCGCGCCGTCCCAAGGCTAAGGCAGAGCGCTTTAAATGGGTCCGCTCGCACTGTCCTATGCGAGTCCACTCACGAACAGAGTTTGGAGCTCCGTACGCGCGAATGAATGCCGTTCTCTGCTGCCGGCAGCAGAGATGCAGAGATACGACACATGCCGCGTCGGCTGCCAAGATACGAAAAATTGGCGCTCTGGTTTTCGATTCTCGAGGTGTGCTTGGAATTGCACATTATCTTTACAGAACACGAGACAGGCATATATCTTTCTCTCGCCCTTTCTCGCTCGTTTTTTTATTTCTTCTATCGTGTAGGTTTTACACAAGTGTGGCATTCCTATAGATAGCCGTATTTTGTAGTCATCACGTAAAGCTACGTAGTAATGGTAGCTCATGGTAGTAATGCTACGAATTTTCACTTCTGAGAAATATCGAATGTAAATGAAACGAAACAAAAATCACACACATCTCACCGTACGGGGATACCTGAGTAGTATGCGAAGCAGCCATGGGTCGACTTATAGGTCTGTAAAGGTTCATGGTTGCGCACATAGCCCCTTTGCGTGCCCTCGCCTCCACCGCACTCATGATAGTGTCTTCTTTCATACCACTAAGCTCTGTGTGTGTGTGAAAGAGAGAAGTAAGCGCTCCTATCATACAGAGCATCGTAGCGCTGTTATCAGTCCACAGCCATACCTGAGCCAGCGCCTCTTCTATTTTTGATGAGGCGCTGCGCTGCCTTAGCGCGCACCACAGTGGAGCGCGCGCTCTATCGCAGAGCCATCTAGCGGGTGCTCCGAGTACTAGCCTGGCTACGACAATGGACGAGGGAAAAGGCCCTGCCATAAGCTGCTTCGCATCTAAAAATTGCCGGTGACCCTGATTCTTGATTGCGGTGTCTGCTAGGGACATACGCACGACAACATTCGTGTTCCCTGGTGTTAACACTGTGTTTGGCCTCTGACACCAGATGCCATGAATAAATAAGCGCGAAATATCTGAACAAACCATCTGCTATTTCAACGAACAGATTTCCATAATATTTGTAATCATGACAGTTATTTGGCCTTTCTTTTAAGACAACCCATTTGCCAGTATGATATGTACTCCAAACAGGCACGGGTGAGCGATGGATCTCTGCGGTTACACGTAGCAAAAATAGTTCAGCTACATTCAGGTACAACCGTGCTTCCCTTAACAAAGAAGCTTCTTACACTGTCGGAAAACTGTGCTTCGTATTGAAAAGCTATCATCCCCATGGACCGGCCCGGGTTCTTTTCATACTATTTACAGAGAAGTTGTTTAAGCGAACGGTGGCTAGCGATTTGTCATGCAAAAGTTCTCATGTGGTTGTGCGTCACAGAAATCGGGTATGATTTGCTACCGGGTGCAGCAGGTTTGAGCGTAAAATGAAAACAAACACCTCAAAAAGAGAGAGAAAAAGAAAACAGAAGGAAAGTGAAAGAGAGAGAAAGAATGCAATAGAAAAAAGGAAAAAGAGAAAAGTAAGTATCAATAAAAGATAAAGGTATAGAAGATAAAAACAGATAAACAGAGAGAGAGGGGGGAACAAAGAAAGAATGAGAAATAGAAGGAAGCTATAAGCAGAGAGCGTGAGAGAAAATTAAAGAGAAGAGAGAAGGAAAATAAAGATAAAGAAGTAATAGAGCGAGAAAGAAGTAGATAGAAAGAAACGGATACACAAACAGTAAAAGACAAACAGGAAAATAAATAAAAACGGGACAGTCCGCCTAACTCCGATTTTTCTTCACGCTTGGCACCACTAGCGCGAAAGAGCCATAGCCTTTCTGCAAATGTATACCTGTAATCTTCAAAAAAAAATACGCAAGAAAAATGAAGGCGGTCATTACAAGAACGAAACGAGAATTTTACTCACACTGTTGCGAGATTAGTTCGTGAAAGAAGAGGTGATAACACCACAGAAACTGATGTAGAAAACAGCATTTACTTATTTTCTGTTTCTTGTCCCGTTTCTGTTCTCTGGGAACGCGGATTCAAGATAGCTGCTAATCCTAGTGCAACCTTTTTTATTTTTCGTTTTTACTCAGTGCGTTATCTCCAACCTATTTTTTTTTTCATGTGTTCATCTTGTTGATGCAGATATGAATATCGCCTTTCTGTACTTTTGTAGAGCGCAAGAAAACTAGTAGTTGAAGCGTAACTACGGAAGGAAGGAACATGGACAGAAAGGGTGTTGGGCTTTGGGCTACACTGTCGCTTTATTAGATTGATAGATTGATATGTGGGGCTTAACGTCGCAAAACCACCATATGATTATGAGAGACGCAGTAGTGGAGGACTCCAGAAATTTTGACGACCTGGGGTTTTTTAACGTGCGCCCAAATCTGAGCCCACGGGCCTACAACATTTCCGCGTCTATCGAAAATGCAGCCGCCATAACCGGGATTTAATCCCGTGACGTGCGGGTCAGCAGCCGAGTACCTTAGCTACTAGACCACCGTGACGGGGTGTCGGCTTATTAGATGCCAAGCAGTTTTTTTTTTTTTGACGCACGTGTGTAACGCCGTACGTACATGCATCCATACGAACGCACCACAACGCTTTCCCTTCGCCGCAGGTGTTGGAGCGGTACCAAGTAGGTCACGATGCAGCTGTGCATCAACACTATACTCCCCTCGCACGGTTCCCGCACAAGTGTGCGCTGACGTCACTCTCTCCGTCACCCGCATGCAGCCAGCTTGCCGCAGCACCCGAAGCTGCCGGCTCCTCTGCCCTCTCGCAACACACTTAACTCCCTTCACCCTCTCCACTGCCCACAACACTCGATCTCACGTCGAGTAAAAACCCTCTTTCGGCTCGTTTATCTGCGATAAAACTTACGGGAAACCCAACCCGCCTCCCATGCATTTGCGTTTCAAAAAAAAAAAATGTTTACTCTAGTAAATTCTACATCGAGTTTCACTTCAAACTGTTCTTCTAGCACCAACGTCGACTCCCGTCTCCCTTTTCAACTTGGTCAACGCCGCACGCATCACTGCTGCTTCGCATCCCATCAGGGTTCCCTTCGGGGAGATGGCCCATAATTTTTTTTGTTGTACTCTGGTTTTCAATACAACAATTAAAGATAACCTCAGAGTTGTTAGACTGGTATATCTCTCGGTTCACTACATCAGGCGTTGGATGATGAATATTCTATATAAAATGACCAAATATAAACTCTATGACACATACATTCACATGCCTATACACAAAAGAGTAAATCATGAGGTCTCATTCAGGGGAAATTTTAACAAGGTGATGAGGATTTCGTGAGCACGTACCGAAGTTGGTCCTCGAGATGGTGCATGCCAACGTTGCGTAAGTTACGTTCACTAACAAAGAAAGGAAGGGCATATTTCTGGGCTTGTTTTTAGACGCAAACTGATCAGAAATGACAGACACTGATACCAAGGAAAGTATTGTAGATGTTGTTTGTAGTAATTGTAATGTAAAGGTGAAGAGTTAACATTTAGATTATAATCACTGCTATTGACATAACTTCTACAGTACTTGTGTCATTGTCTGTTAGTTCTCATTAATATTGTGTTCCCTAACGATGACATAGCCCCGCAGGGGCGTCTGTAAAAGCAGGTGTTTGTTGTGTAGCGACACCATGGACCCGAGCTGACGGGGGTTTCGACCTCTCCCACGCTTAGCCGTGCGTGGTTGAGCCGTGTCCGGGGAAAATGGGATCATGAGGGTTGAGCCGATGCCGGGTGATTGGGCCTTTAAGGCCCCTAGGTAGAGGCAACACACCCATTTAGCCCCGGCTTCACGTACAGGGCACCCCTGGGCTCACCCACGCAGGGGAAATCGGCAGTCGCCTTTTCCCATCTCTCTCTTCCTACATCTTCATCTTTATATCTCACTTTTTACCCGTCCTGTCTTCTACTGTCTTCCATTTATTTACAATTTTCCTGGCGGCGAGAATTAACCCTTTGCAAATAGCCTACCTTGGTCTAGGCGCATTAGGCTATGGTAGCGTTGTAACGCTGGCGTCTGCAGGTTTCAGCATCCGCAAACTTGTAGTGTCCCCTCGTTGGGCTCTTTTATGGGTGGCCGCCAATGCTTCTGAAGAAAATTAAACAGGCATGCACAGAGCTTTTTCTCTGTTAAGTGATCGTACCACCTTAAAGCGCGTACGCACCCAAGACTTGGGTTTTTTCAACCGTTCAAATGAAAACTTCCTCCATTTTCATTTCATACATAGTGAGAAGTGGGGCAAGCAAGCGAGAACTGTATCCCCCTTTGTAGTAGCCAGGTGTCTTACAGAAACTCTTGGGGCAGGGTACAAAGTTACCAAGATGGCCAGTGGAGACCTCCTCCTCGAAGTTAAGAAAAAGGAACAGTTTGGGAAGCTACACAATCTTTCAACTTTTGGTGACTCGCCGATCACTGTGACACCACACAGATCAATGAAAAGAACTCGTGGAGTGGTGTCTGACAATGATTTGCTTGGCCTGATGGAAGCGGATTTTCTGGGGGGGTGGAAGAGTTAGAATGTGACCAATGTACAAAGGATCACCATCAGAAGAGACAACAAGGAAACACCATCAAAACACCTAATGCTCACGTTCGCTTCCAGTAATCTGCCAGAAACTATTCGAACTGGGAACACGATGACTTTGATCAGGCCATACATACCAGACCCACGTAGTTGTTTTAAATGCCAGAGGTATGGCCATGGCTCGCAAAGCTGTCGGGGTCACCAAACTTGTGCACAATGTGAAGTGTCAGGCCACAATTCCGACAACTGCAAAGAACCGTCACACTGTGTGAACTGTGGCGGAATCATGCCACATACTCACGGTCCTGTTCATTTTGGAAAAAAGAAAAAGAGATCATCACATGAAGATTAAAGTAAACCTCACATTCCAAGGAGCAAGAAGAAGAGTGTCGCCTTTTTATGGTTCCACTTATGCTGATGCGGGGCGTCAGGGGGCACCGCCACACCAGCTCTCGGCACTCCCTCGGCCAGCGCAGAGTGAGCTGTCGGCTGTGGCGCCTGCCCCCAAGGCGGCAGTAGTTCAGTCTACTCCACCTCCTTGCGAATCAAGACCGGAGACTCCAGGGTCCTCTGGTCTCAATGCCTCACCTCACCGGGCGAAGCATAAAACCCGAACCACATGTTTGCACGTACGGGCATCCATTGCCCCTGAGGAGGCATGGCCCCCTGGGGCGCGCCAAGAAAAATAAAAAGCCAAAAACGGGGCCGGTCGACCGTCCTACCTCATGAATCAACAAGTTCACTCCAACACAGGATACTTTCTGTACACGCAGCAGCATATCTTCTTAATATGCAGACAGAAATATTACAGTGGAACATCGGAGGCCTTCTTCGTAACCTCGATGACCTACAAGAACTCCTCCATGAACACAATGCAACAGTGTTGTGTGTACAAGAGACACAGCTAAAACAAACGCACACAAACATTTTACGTAACTGCGTAATCTTCCGAAAGAATAGAGATGATGTCATGCCATCATCCGGTGGTGTAGCTGTTATAGCTTGTCAAGGTATAACATGTACAGAATTACCCCTTCAAACTTCCCTCGAGGTGGTGGCTGTCCAAGCAGTCCTTCTAAACAAACTCGTCACCGTCTGCTCTTTGTACATACCTCCACACCACCGTCTTGAAAAACGTGAATTCCAGTCTTTAATAGACGAACTACATGGACCTTATCTGGTTCTTGGGCACCTGAACGCACATAGCATTCAGTCTGTGGGGTGATTCTCGCTGTGATGCACGAGGCCGTCTCATTGAACAGTTTCTCTTTTCTTCCGGTGCCTGTCTGTTAAATAGTAAGGAACCAACGTACTATAACATCGCCAACAAAACATACTCGTCTATAGACCTCAGTATCGTATCTCCTTCACTTCTACACCTACTGAAACGGAAAGTCATAAATAATCCATATGGAAGTGACCGTTTTGCTTTAGTTTTGAGTACACCAACAATATATGAATGTCCTCCACATGTTCCCAAATGGCTGATAAACAAAGCCGAATGGGAACAATTTCATAACATTACTCATTTAAGTTGGAGAGACATATGTGTGTTAGGCATATATATGAAGCTGTGCAGTGCTTCACAGCTTTTTTTACTGACGCAGCAGCCAAGTGCATCTCGCAAACATGTGGACTGCCCGGCAAGTGACGCGTGCCATAGTGGAACATTGAATGTCAAAATGTGCGAAAGGAGGAGAACAGGGCATGGAGGTTGCTGCGGAACTCACCGACAGCAGAAAACCTTGACAACTTTAAAAAAAATATTAAGGCAGTAAAACACGTCGGCACGCCAGATGAGAAAGTTGGCACAAGTTTTTAACAGGGATCAACTCTTCTACACAGGGGGCTAAAGTCTGGTACATGGTTAGTAGGGTAGCAGGAAGAAAAGTACGCTCACTCCCACTCCTAAACACACATGGTGACAGCCTAGAAGACCAAGCGAACTTCCTCAGCACACACTTCGAACGGGTGTCAAACTCGTCAAACTATACCCACGCTTTCCAAAAACACAAAACAAGGATTGAGAAGCAGAAACAAGAACACAAATGTACAAAACACGCAGCATACAACCAACCTTTCAGCTTAGCTGAGCTCCAAAGATCACTAAACTTCTGCAGTAATTCCGCCTTAGGTTCTGATCGAGTCATGTACGATATGTTGAAAAACTTCCCAATCAAAACGCAAAAAACCTTACTTTGCTTGTACAATGCTATTTGTTTTTTTTTACGCTATCCCTACTTCCTAGAAAGAAGCAATTATTATTCTCATTTTGAAAGAGGGCAAGCACCCTTCTTCAGTTTCGAGTTATAGGCTTATTGCACTTACAAGCTGCTTCTGCAAACTCTTCGAAAAAATGATAAACTGCCAACTTGTACATTCCCTTGAAACAGCAATTTACTCGACCCATTTCAGTGTGAGTTTCGAGAGGGTAGATCCACCACAGACCACCTTGTTCGCATCCAGGCACAGATCAGAAACGCTTTCGTTCGCAAATAATATTTTATCTCTGTGTTCTTCGATATCGAAAATGCTTACGATTCAACACGACGCTTTGTAATATTAAGAGACCTGTTCCATCTTGGCGTGCGTGGAAGAATGTTTACCATAATCGAAAATTACTTGTCAAATCGGACATTCCGTGTCCGACTGGGCAGCGTTCTTTCCCAAACATTTGTCCAAAAAAAAAAAACAGCAGTGCCACAAGGCGCGCATGGTGTACTTAGCTGCAAACTTTTTGTTATCAAAATGAATTCTTTGCAATTTTCCATCCCTCGAAATATGTTTAACTGCACATATGTCGATGACGTCCAGCTTGGGTTTAAGTCTTGTAATCTGGCCATGTGTGAGCGGCAGGTTCAGCTTGGTTTGAACAAAGTCTCCAATCGGGCAGAAGAAAACGGTTTCCGACTGAATGTACAAAAAAGCATGCGTGTTTTGTTCTCCAGGAAGAGACGAATTCACTCGGAACCTAATATTCAATCGCATGGGCAACGTCTTTCTGTTAATACTGAACACAAATTCTTAGACCTAATCTTGGACGTCAAGCTAACCTTCATACCACACATCAAATATCTAAAATACAAGTGCATAAAAGCCATGAATGTTCTAAAATTGTTGTCACGCACTACGTGAGGCAAACTCAGTGTGGTGTGGACCTATTTCTATGCAGTGTGGACCCATTTCTGTGTGGTGTGGACAATCAGTGTTGAAAAACGTGAACTCATTGTGTAAGTGTAGTGCTATGTACATATGTATAGCCTTGTGTTTCCTACAAAATGTGCGATGCCGACTTTTTTGAAAGAGAAGAGGAGTAGCAGGCGCCACGCATTGGCACCAACCACGCCCTACATACATTTATTTAAAAAAAGTGAGAAGTGTCTGATCAATTTGTATACAAGCCTCATACGTACTTGCCTAGACTATGGGACAATAGCATATCAGTCTGCGACACCTTCTGCCCTTAAAATGCTTGACCATTCTCATCATCTAGGCATCCGTCTCTCTACCGGTGCTTTTCGCACTAGCCCCGTGGAAAGCCTGTACCTGGAATCGAACGAATGGTCACTTCACCTACAGAGAGGTTACATGTCTTTCAAATATCATCTTAAAGTGAACGCATACAAGGAACACCCTTCACATTCCGCAATTAACGACATGTCAAGCCTTGCTGTGTATGAAAAACGGCCTTCTATGAGATAGCCCTACTCACTCCGTGTGAGGGGCCTAGCAAAGGGAACCGGTGTGCCACTTGAACACCGTTTCATGACTCCCGCAGTATGCCTGCCACCGTGGCAGCGGCAGGCGATAGATTGCGAAGTGTCTTTCTTCGAGGTTACCAAGCACGCACCAATTGCGCATATTAAGACATACTTCCATACTTCCTAGATCTACAACAGAAATGCATATGTCCTGAGTTTGTCACGGATGCTTCAAAGTCCAACACTTCTGTCCCGTACAGAGCCGTTGGCCCATCTTTTTTCGGAAGCTGGCATACTGCACTCTGATGCAAGAATTTTCACTGGTGAAGCTTATGCGATACTCGTGGCCGTTAAACACTTCGAACAAATAAAACTCAGAAGGCAATAATATATACAGATTCGTTAAGCGTAGTAAAAGCTCTGAAAACTCTTAAAAAGCACAAAAAACCCTGTCCTTGTCTTGCTTTATTCGCTTTTATGCACAGTCTACTCATCCAAGCAGCATGTTGTAGTTTACTGGGTGACACCGCGAAATACAAGCCAACGTTCTGGTGGACCAGCTAGCTGGATGCGCCTACAAGACCGCTACCAATATATCAATACCAATTCCCACACCCGACTTGAAACCTTTTCTGAAACGAAAGCTCATGGGTTATTGGCAGAGCACATGGGGCACACACACAGGTAATAAATTGCATGTCATCAAGCCGCAACTTGGCCATTGGCCGCCAGTATCAAAATCACGCCACACAGAAGTAATACTTACAAGGTTAAGAACAGGACATACATACACTACACATTCATTTCTTTTGTCTGGCGGCGACCCACCGTTTTGTGATAGATGTAGAGCAGCACTCACCGAACTTCACATTTTAGTCAAGTGTAAACAATTAGACACGCTGAGAAGACGACACTTTCCATTACCCTACCGACAACATATACCACTTCATCCTGCAATGTTCGTTGGTAGAGAACCACTTTTCGCCCATAAATCGTTGTTGGCTTTTCTGAGAGAACTCCGTAACTTTGATGTGATATACCCGGGCATTCCGTAGCACGACCTCTCCAGAGGAGTCTTTACTGCGGTGGCTACACTGAACAAAGCACTTGCCTCACGGCCCTTGGACGCAAGGGTGTGAACAATCGAGGCACTTGTGCTAATGCCATATATGTCCACCATGGTTGATATTATCACAAACTTTAATCATTCATTAACACCAAACACTTTTCACGGCATAGTCATGATTTTATTACTTCTATATTTTTACCCACCTTAGCGCGACGAATTTTAAGGCCCTTAGTGTACAGCCGCTAATCACAATCATTGTCCACATCTCTTGTCCCATGAACTGGCGCTCTTTGGCTATCATATAAACCTTGCGCCACAAAGCACCAAACATCATCATCAACGATGACATAGAGATTACAGTTCAGTAATTTGCGAAAATAAATAAAGTATACGCTCTTACTTTTCCCTGGAGCTTATGACTATTATATATCCCCCATTCCTTAGTGAAGCAGCACGATTGTCTTGTAGTTAATGTATTGCGTGATTGTCCTCCTTTATTTGTTTTTGTCTGTCAAAGAAAGGGAAAGATAATAATATTTAATGAAATTCATGGAGTTGTGAAACGGGAATTATGAAACATTTAGAAATCTCGCTTCTGAAAGAAAATTACTAAGCGAGTTAGAGTCATCAGAAATACTTAAGAATACAAAGAAGGCTAGCAACAGTGAAATACGTACATTGCGAGATCAGGGAACCACTGTCTACGCTGAAGCGAGAATGAGTGTTAGGAGCTACCCTTGAACTCATAACGTTTTATTCTTTTTACTGACTCGCCAGGTTAACCTGCTTTTTTCTTTTTTCTTTCTATAGTTCCTATTATAATGAGTCTCGCAATACGTTGAAAGGCGGAAATGTTATTGCCGCATTCCCGGAGCCGCGTGAAAGATGCAGGAGCATAACCTTCTTAGTGGCAGATGCTGGATGTATTGGGCGAAAGCATCATATTAGAGGGAGATGAGAGAAAAGTAGAGTGGCTCGCTGCCGTGAAGGCATCAATCGTAGTTTGCTTCTCTTTCTGACATCAATGCGTTCGGAACCTCTGAAACAAATTGAGACAGAAAAAAAAACTGCACTCAAGGAAAGCTGCACTGCGAGGCAAAAACTGCACTCACTCATTAGGCAAAACTGCCGCAGGCGCGACCGTGTTGCGTAATGTGTTCCCCGCATACAATCCTTCAGCGTTTTCCAAGGTGCGTACGTCTTTTATAACTACTTCAACGATTCGTGAGATCGTAAAAGAAGCCCCGCTGCTGGCGTTTTCGTATTACCCGTTCTACCAGCATACACCGAAGGTATTGCGACGTAGTACTGCAATACGGCTGTAATGCCTCAGAAAAAAAAGATAACTACAAAAAAAACCTTTTCCTAGGTTTCCGAAGGAGTCTCGGCTGCATATTCGTTCGCGCTAATGATTCATGGCTATAGCACATGTGGCCGCCGGGAGAACTATAAAAGCTTTCGCGCGATCTTCGCGACTGGCAGTAAAGACCACCACGTAACGAACGAGCTCTTCGGACTCTACCTCATTACGATGCACTATAACTCTTTCTTCTCGTTTGCCACGGACGCCGCTTGGTGGCGTCGTCTTCGCTGGCCACGTGGCTAATGTGCTTCTTGTGCTGCGAAGACGTTCCCGGTTTTATTAGGTTTTTCTTTCTTTCTTATTTCTTTCTTTCTTTCTTTCTTTCTTTCTTTCTTTCTTTCTTTCTTTCTTTCTTTCTTTCTTTCTTTCTTTCTTTCTTTCTTTCTTTCTTTCTTTCTTTCTTTCTTTTGCTAATGTATGATTAATCAAAGCGCAAAGCAAGAAGAAGCGCGAGGAACTCACCATCATCGGTGCATACTGTTTCGGCGACTCTTGTGCGATCTAACTCGAGTTTACGTTGACGAGCTTTTTGGGTAGACCACTGACGTCGTTGACGAACGTGGGTAGTGCTCATTGTCTTTATTGCGAACCCTAACCAATAGCGTTAGCGGTGGTAAGGACGTACACAGGCTTTTCACTGCCGTAGAAAGACGCAACTATAGTACACTGTTGCCGAGCTGAAGAATAACAAGCTGATTTGTTTCCTTCCTCTCTTTGCGCAGAAGCATCTGACGAGCAGTCCATGTTGTATACCGGGTAAAGGTTTTTCGGTGGCGAAGCTCGCCAATTTTGATACAATCGCAAGTCAGGAAGATGGGTGTTCAGGGGCGGTTCGTCAAAACGGAAGACGAAAAGAAAGGCGAGAAAGCGAAAAGGTGGTTGGAGGGAGGGCACGTGTACTGTGTGATCACTTGCGTGAACGGTAAAGTTCGCCTAGGTATCCTTTTTGTCTATACGCGAACGTACGGCTTGAGGGTTGAGGCATGGTAGCTATATGGACGCAGTCTTTTTTTTTCTTCTGGGCCTCACTCTGTGTCCTATCACCCAACCCCTGTGGTCTTAGTGTGCGGCCATGACCTCTTTGTCAGGACTGATAACGCCGTCATTGAGGGCGTTTTCGAAGTATAACGTATATGCGTGATTTGGCGAGTCGATATTGGTTTCACCAGGTAAATTATTCCGACTTTATCGCTCCGCGGTTATTACCAGATGGCCACCTTTCCCAAATTTCAAGTCGGCTACGGACTATTCGTACGAAAGACTTGAATTTACTCATTTGAACAGACCAGCTATTTGCACTGGCTAAAAAGTTAACTGTTCTCATTGCTTTAATTACAGCCGAAATTATTGTTTATATGCATCGGAAGATGCCTTCTGTCAAAAGAAAAGGGGTGCCGCAGACACATTTCTTGAAAAACCTTGCATATATATATATATATATATATATATATATATATATATATATATATATATATATATATATATATATATATATATATATATATATATATATAGGGGAACTTATTAGGCCAATTGTAATGTAAATGTGAAGAAAGAAAGGTAGGTGAAAAGATAACTTGCCGTGGACAGCATCCGAACCTGTGACCTTCGAATAACGCGTTCGATGCTCTACCACTGAACTACCACGTAGCTGCCCCCCCCCCCCCAGCCACTTTATTGGGCATCTATGTGAATTTAAACGTGGGAGTGTCAGTCAGCGCCATCTGTAGCCATGGCGACGAGTGTGGCAAACTTTATGAGCCTGTTTGGCGTCACGTAGCACGTGAACCTATTACGAGCTGGAAGCTCACTGCGTTATTCGAAGGTCGCAGGTTCGGATATTGCCCATGGCAAGTTATCTTTTCAACCACTTCTCTTTCTTCACATTTACATTACAATTGGCCTAATAACTTCCCTTATACTTTCCTTGATATTATTGCCTGTTAGATCTCATTAATATTGTGTCTAAAGACAAAAAAAAACAGCCCTCAAGTATACACTTCATTTATTCCTTTATATATATATATATATATTGTGCACGTGTGTGTGTGTGTGTGTGTGTGTGTGTGTGTGTGTGTGTGTGTGTGTGTGTGTGTGTGTGTGTGTGTGTGTATTGTTCTCCGTAGAATAAGGTGAAAACGATAGTGCAGTGGTATCAGAAACTCATGTGCTTGCTGAAGTCTCCACAGGACCTCCTCTTTTCTCTCTATTAGCCTTGGGAGCGTGCCTGGATAACTTGTTCTATTGAGCCTATAATAATTCGGAATATCGGCGTATAGGTCGTAATGCTCTTCTGTTTACATATGCTGTGTGAGCTGGGGTGCTCGTCTGCTGCTGTCAAGTAAGACCTAAAATTGCACACACGTTTTTTTTTTTTTTCGCAGCAGCTATACACAGACATTCGTTCGCAGTGCGTAAAAGGGCGCTGCGAACGAATGTAGAACGAATTTGCGAACGAATTTGTAGAACGTTTCCCGGGCGTATACAGAAAGAACAGCATTCAGTCTGTACCGTCTCTACAGTCAGTAAGATGAAACTATATATATATAAAGCATGACCTGACTGAGCTAGAACGTTCTTAATCTGTTACTTGGGTTATACGCGTTTGTAACAGTACGTGACAATACTTCAACCACTCGGTGTCCATTGCTTCGTCACCAAGGGCACAGTTTTTGTACTGTTTTGAGCACGGCACTCAAAGCCACTGCAACGGCAGACATTTCTTCAGGAAGCAATGGGATCGCTTGTGCAAGGTTCACCATCGTCTGACCGCAGCTGCAGTTTTGCGGCCTTGACAAAACCTGAAAGAAAAATCCTAATATTCTTGGCCTACAATTAGACTTGCAAGTCTTCGGTAGGCACCGTTACCCTTCTACCTGCAGTGCAACGTGATTCGCCTGAGATTCTGCCTTCACAGCGATAGAAAAAAGCAGTATTTTTCGTGTGCTCTCTTCTTTCTATCTCCTCATCTCTTAATGTCTGATTCCCCTTCCCCCTCGTGTAGGATAGAAAACCAGACGCACGTCTGGATAACCTTCCTGCCTTTCATTCCTTCTGCTCTTCCTTCCTTCTTTCCTTTGCTTCCGTTTGAACTGTGGCTCCTATCAAACAGCGGTGCGTCCACAAAGCGAATGCACTCAAGGTTCCCATTTGAACAAAATGCGCAATAAAACAATGACTCGAAAAAGAACATGAAGGCCAAGACGGGCGCTATACAAGTTCAAACTCAACTTCAAATTCAGTCTGAAGTTAGCACTTTTCTGGTCTTACTCTTCCTTCGTGTGCCGTTGTTTTATTTGTCTTTTTCGTCAAGTACGAACACCTCGCACTTGCCCAAAATTCAGTTATGGTAAGCACTCAGGTTACCAATAATCCTATTTTGTGTAGCTGCGCCCATTGTCAGTCCATTTCTGTTTTTTTTAATAAGCACCATAGAAGGTGCTATTTGTACAGAAAAATAGCGTACGTTGACGTCAGGCAAATACTCGAAACAGTGCTTTTTGTCGCAAAGAAAACCGTAAAAGAAATGATGCCTACAACGATCACTTAAGGTGCGATCAGATTAGGATGTCACGTGAACTCACCCGCAGCTTTAAATTCATGTCCCAGGCAGTCGTGATTGGGCAAATTCCTGCATGCACTGGTGCATTTTCAAGGCTGTTGGTGTGGGCATAAAGTTGGGCATCGCACATTCAGTGAACGCTGGTTGTCTGTAAAACGTTTGCTGAGAATGCGCTAACCTGTAGAATCAGCTTTTACGTGGAGCTTAACCACACGACGGCAGTAGAAAATCACAGGTCCGAAACGTCAGCTGTATAGTTCAAACGCCATTGATTGAGAGTATAGCGCTGTATCTGTATATATGTGAGGTCATGGTCGTACTAAAAAAAGACGCGAAGTGCGCGAGCCCGCCCATAGTGTCGTAAAATAAAAACCATAAATGTCACTGAAATCATAGGCTTCGTGTGAATACAACTACCTTGCATATTTACTTTGCCTCTAAAGCTGGAGCGCGTACTTTTTTGTTGTTGTTTTCACTCACGGTTTATCGAGGTGTAACCGCCATGGTCAGGAATGGTACCGAGGACCTCGTACTTATTCGGCAACAGAGCGACCACAGCTACTGAATTCCTTTGGCGTGCTCTTTGAGCTAAGCGTAATGAAATTGCCAAGAAATGTTGGAAATGCTGAGAGCATGGAAGTGATGTAGTAAAGTTGGGTGGGTGGCGACACGTGCCGTGGGAAATTGTCAGATTGCTTGGAACACCAGACTGTGCTCGATTGTGCAAAGTGCCAAAGGTTGTGTGATGAGTGCGGTACTTTGTCAGGCATTACGTTTCTTTTTTGGGAACGTTGCCCCATACCTTAACTGTGTTATCAATTCAATGTATTCTGCAATTCACTGATTGATTGAAATATGTCGAAGTATAGGCGTTACTGTATGTAATGGTTCTCTACAATCGGTATAACATCATTGTGTGCACGTGCTCATATATGTGATTGTTGAATACGTTGTTTTGGCATCTTTTGTTCTGACTGTGCGGTGAACTTAGTAAGCTTGGAGACTTGGACCTTATGTGCTCTATGATCGACACTTCTGAGAAACAGGAACATCACGTCAAAAAAAAAAAAAAAAGAACGCCAAGCCTGCACGCAGCACACAGTCACAGTGAAAGCTAGAAGAGCAGCCTTTCAGAGCCTTTTAAAACACTCATTGGATAAATACTGCAAGAAAACTTGCTTGATACCCACTAGGTCATTACTAATAAATTTATTTGAATAGTAGGCTGGCATACGCTGTGCTATTTTTCGTCGTTCTTCTAAGAAACATGGTATCCACGAAACACTTGCAAAAAAATTCGTGCGAAATTGTTTATTCAGTGGCTGACGACGATGAGGAATTATGGCTGAAGTGGGTATTAGCCACAGTTAATAGGGGAACAAGAAAAGTTTTTGTGGTGGGTTGGACCAATGAACGGTCCACTCGTTACGCTATTCGCATTGTGCGACGACTGGTTGTTCTTTCGCTGTTTTAAAACATTTTGTAAGTCGTATTAACGCGATTGCTTTCCCAACATCAGGCCTGCCTAAGGCACGTTTGACAACAAGGTACAAGCACCGGTGTAGCTCAATGGCTCCGCGAAGACACCATTGGTTCCACATGCCTGTCCAATATGCGAGTTTTCCACAAACTATATGAATGCCAATTAACAACAGCATATCAACTGGCATTTCGTTGCATTTGGGTGGCACAAGATAATGGATACTATGAGAAGCCACTTTGTGCCAACGACTGTGCGGCTAAGGGACTTTTATGACCAACTTCAATTTGAGTCAGACTGGTATGCTGAGTTCATGAAGTGTGCTACTCAAATACTCCTTTAGAAATGTGTTGTGCGAGATTTACTTTCTAACATCCATTGTACATTTGTCGACTTGACTATTTGTATGTTGTACGATATGTACACACGTACGCCGCATTTTTATTAAATACGATGTCAGAAAAAAATAGCTCAGTATTAGATTACTGTGTTGGCACTCAGCGGACCCAGGTTCAAGCCCCACTGTGTCATTGGTGCGAGCTCAAGCCTGCCTAAGACAAGTTTGACAACAAGTTACAAACGCCAACTCGGTGGTATATTACTGGGCTGGCACCCAGCGGACATGGATTCCAGCCCCACTGTGTCATGGTGCTAGTTTTTTTTCCTTCTAATTTTGCGTGATGTGGTTACGAACACCGGCGGCGGCGGACAACTGCGAGCGACCCGAGTTGGGATCTCATAACAGCTTTCGCTGTAAAAAAAGTGCGTTGTGGTCTCACAGAAATTGTCCATGTCAGAAGGGGTTGGGTGAAGATTCACCACTACGGTGAATCCTCATCCACTTCGCTCCCCACCTACACCTCCTAATGCACAACCCTGTGCACACTTAGGCATCGAAGTGATACTTGACAAGAAAGAGATGTATATCCAGCTTTCTCAGAAAAGTTCATTGTTGGACATGTTTTGGTGATATGTGGGGTGTAACGTTTCAAAATCATTATGAAAGACGCTGTACTGGAGGGCTCCGGAAATTTGTACCACCTAGAATTCTTTAACGTGCATCCACATCCAAGCACACGGGCCTACAGCCTTTTCGCCTCAATCGAAAATAAAGCCGCCACAGCCGGGATTTGATCCCACTACCTGCGGGTCAGCAGACGAGTGCCTTAGCCACTAGACCATCGTGGCGGGGCGTTAGACATGTTTTAAACTACCCTGTCAATTATGATATTAATATTGTTTTGTCTTCAATGGTTGCTGAGAAACTAAACCGCGTCGACGTAAAATTAAAAAAAATTGGTAGAAAAAGAAAAAAATCAAAATAAAAAGGCGAAAAAGAGCTATGAGACACAGCGATGTTGCAAACGTTCTGAGAACAAAAAAAAAAATTACACTCGCAGGTTTATTCTGAGTGTTGCGAGAAACTTCCAAACTTAAGCTGAATTTCTTCCAACGTCTCATCAAGCAGTCATAAAAATTGAAGAATATTTACGGAAAGCTGGCCGACCAGCTTTGGGCTGTCCGGCAAGTTGAAGATGCCGCCCGGGTCCAAGGATTTTGAGCGGTCACCCAAGGCACCGCCATCATAAATAATCGACAGAGGGTGGGAAGGGACAGAGGTTAATCCCCTCTTGCCCCAGCTCGCTCGGTGAAAACTGCCGGACTTTTAATAATGTTTATTCATTCATTCACACCGTTAGCAGAAGAGCGTTCATGTTTACAACTAACACTTGAATGTACCTGTGCCATTCGGCCGGGGTATTTGTGGTCGCGTTTTCAACTTTCATGGCACTTGCCCTACAGCTGTTGCTTAAAGGTGGGCACAGATGCCGACTACAAGACCAGGAATGCAAGTGAATTTCAGAGCTACCCTGCTAACGCGCCTATGTGTGTTACCTCATCAGCTATGTTGCATGCTTCGCAACGACAAAAAAAAAAGACAGAATAAATGGTACTAAAATACGACGTTCCGTACTTAACCGCCGTGCGTCATGGAATATTTGTTGGAACATGAATATTTGTCAATCCCCATGTACAGATTCACTATATTCAGTTATTGTTGCTGATTGGCAAGCTGTATCGCACTGATAAAGTAAGCAATCTATTGAATCACTAGCAGGAGTTCTCAATATTATTTTGTCTAACGAAGAAAACGAGCCCATAAATTTATACACTTCTTTCCTTCATTAGCAGCCCGCAGGTGACTTTGCACTACACGAAAGAGTCCGCTGTAAGAGACAGGGAAGTAGGAAGTGGTCGGATAGTCGGTACCACATTAGGAGATCCATCGCAGAAGGAACAACACAACTCACCACCTGTGTCCCTGTGTTTGTGCTGCTTAATACTGCCTATAATGGAGTGCATCAAAGAAACATATTGCTATTCTAATGAAGAGATTCGTGACAGCATTTCTCAGCACACACTTTCGCGACATGTGAAAAATTAATGCAGGGCGTGTAATAAATAGTGTTTTGGCCTACACCGTATTTACTCACGTACAACCAGTTCTGGTTCGAACATTGGCCAATGCTAAGTAATGAAGACTATGTAATAGCTAAATTTTGCTAAGTTATTGCTAACGCTGACTGGCATTTTATTGCTACCGTAGAAATGTGGGTATTGCTGGTTAAGTATAGCGGGTAAGTGCTGTTTAATCTTGTGGTTAACGTCGTCTAATGTATACAATGTCAGCTCTTGTAACAGCAAGAATGCCTTCATCAACCTAACTACGCACTAACGCTTCGGAATGTGCATGAATAACAAGTTCAGTTCAGATGGTTATGCAAGTTTTTTTTTTTAGCAGCGAAGCTCTTCTCCTTAAGAGAAATTACTGAATAGTGACCTACACATAAATCAAACGGAGTGCTGCCTACATGCACGACTAAAATAACCCTCTGGCTCCACGAAAATCTACCGTATACCAATCTGTCTTCGCACTGCGACTAGGGGTGTCTCGGTTCAGTGGTACGACGGTGATCTTCAGAAACAGTGGTCAGACAAGAAAGGAGTATCGGCGCGCCTAAGCATACAATAATTGGATTAGAAAAGTGAGGTATCGGCAATCGACATTTTCGGCATATTGTGCTGAGTTTGTGTTTACATTAAGCTCCGTATTATACTACATCGTAACTTCTCCAAGTCATTCCTTGTTCTGCATTCGCAAAACAGTTTGTTTAGCCGCCCCCCAAATGAAAGGTAAATATTTATCTTTGTGCGCAGTGAAGATCAGGGCCCCGTTGAACCCTAACATTCAACGCAGCCGTTATCCGTGAGCTTGTGTTCCTCTGACTTGTTTGAACATGACAGCGGTCTAAATAAATAATGCACTCCTTTCGGAAACAGATGATTCAGGAAAGGTAGCACATATTTCGTTCTCTTTTTTATATCATTGTTGATTTATGGGGAAAGTGCAGTATTCAGTAAATCTGCAATGTTAACGCGATGAAGAAGTGGCGAGGAATTTATAAAACTCGTGTTCTCTGTATGGAGGTGGGAAGTTTACGTCGAGCCAGGAATTCCCCGCGGTTGCTTTAGTGCACGCGCTCACGAACATGCACTTTAAATAGAAAATCGATGTAATTGTGGGGCACGGAAACCGCCACCACAGCTGGTGTCCTAAATGTTTATTTTGAGCAAGCGCATTTGTTTGTCTTGAATTTTGAAAACAAACACGCCTTTCGCGTGCGCGCGCGCACACACGCACACGCACACACACACACGCACACACGCACACACACACACGCACACACGCACACGCGCACACGCGCACACGCGCACACACACACGCACACACGCACACGCGCACACGCGCACACGCACACGCACACACGCACACGCGCACACACACACGCACACACACACACACACACACACACGCACACACACACACACACACACACACACACACACACACACACACACACACACACACACACACACACAACCACTCGTGCACAAGCGCGCGCGTTGTCACTAGTAGTAAAACTGCTGGAAGCAAGCAAATCCGAGAATCAAAAGTGCCATAAATAAACATGCCATTCGGGGTCGTAAAAGGAACCGAGACTACGCCGTGAATTATTAACGCAGCTAATATACAGTATGCTGGAATAATCCGTAGCATGGTGGAAGATGAAGTTCCAAAATGCTTCTAACTGAGCTACAGAGATTGAGAGATAATAACAATACTTAAAGATTTACGTCCCGAAACCACGGTATATTTATGAGAGACGCCGCGGTGGAGGGCTCCGGAAATTTCGACAACCTGGTGTTCTTTACGGGTGCACTGACATCGCGTAGCACATTGGATCTCTGGACCATTTCACCTCCCTCGCAATGAGACCACCACGACAGTGGAATCGAACCTGCAACCTTGCGGTCTGTAGTTTAGCACGATAACCGCTACCGACGTCTCTCCAGTGTGACTACAATGAAGAGTTCGCCGTCACAACCATCCATGATATCCCGTTGAAAGGTAGCAATTTTCAGCTTATTCAGTTTCAGATAGCCATTTTCAGTTTAGCCTACCGCGTGCATGGAAATGCATTGCCACGATATTCATCGTTACGCATATAGCACATCTCGCCCACTTCGCACTCAATGTAGCATTAACAAACGTTACGGCGTTTAATACACACCGTTCGCTGTTATCAACTGGAATGACCTCGTTATAATGTCTTTATCGCTTGTGTTGTTTAGTGCACAGATTGTGTTATTCGAAGATAATACTCACGAGAAACCATCTCACGAAAAATGTTCGGACGTTATCATTTATCACAACGACGATAGAAAGTCGTGAGAGATATCATATTTGGTCGTGAGCTCAAGTTATTCAAATGTAATGCGGTGGCCTTTGCTTCGTTAATCTCCATACGAACCGCTGTATTTCTCGCTGCTTATTGCAATAAACAAAAACATTTTTCATCCGTTCACTCTGAATTGCTCTGCTTTTAAAAAAGCCTAGACAATTAGCAAGATGAAACACGTCACAAATCATTTATTGTTAAATAAAATTCAATTATCTGAACAATGTTCACTCCAGTGTATATATACCGACAGTCGTCTTTCTCTCTGATTCTAGCAACATTCATATAGTAAGCCCTGTTTATTAACAATAAAATTATTACACTGTCTTACAAAATGCATAGAGAACATGTGAGAGGAATTCCAGGGTGGAAAAACTGCAGCAAAGACGACTGAAATATGTGTAGTACACATATTTCCAGCTTCCATGCTCCGAGATATTGGTTAATTAAGTTAGCGCTTTAATCATTAGTCTAGGCACAGCTTTCGTACTGGCTTCTTGCTTTGTCTCAGCCGTCATAACTGACGCACTTGCCTCTCTCTGTTGGAATTTTTCCTTCGGGTTCCTGCAGAGACAATGAGTCTTAACAAATTAGAAAGTCTTGTTTTCGAGGAAGTCGTGTGGCATTCGGCGGAAGATGGGCGCGTGGCGGAACCCTCTTTAGGCAAAGCTTCACTATGATCTTTATGAATTCACTCAGGGCTTGTTTGCTTAGAAGTGTTCTACATAGAAAATTAATATTCTGACTTAAACTATTATGAATAGAATTGAACTTAGTTTATTTTTTTTTCTGTTTAGGACATCAGGGAAGCAGAAGCCAAAGGCCATGTGGCCTGACAAAGACTTCTCTTCCTGCAACAGTTCGGCACGCAGTCAGTACGTAGCACACAGATCAATAAGAATTGTGGTAGACATACAGATTCAATTGATAATAGTCAGGAAAAGAAAATGACATGCGTAAGAAAAATTTTAAAAAATGCGACATTTGCACGAAAACAAGTAAAGCGTCACGTTTACAGAATTATTTTTTAATGCGACATAATACTATTAAAAAACGTTTCCCTTCGAACAACTAAAGCCTAGAATTTAAACAAAGAAACTAAGAATATTTGGTGTAATTTTGTAAGAGGAACTAAACATTTTGTGTATTAATAAATATTTTGAAATAGTCATTCGAACCTTCCACAACCGTCATTGTAGAATTCGCTTAGTCAAATAGTGAAGATGCTTGGTAACTCTGCGACTGTTTCCCATAAATAGTTCTTATTTTTGGTGTTCTGAAATGATGTTATTAAATTATCTGTCTGTAAACCACCCGAGATAATTGCAATGAATTTGCCGAAGACAAAACTGTAGCAGCGCGCGAAGCATTCGTTTGGAAGGGAGGGGGAGGAAGCACAGTAATGGAGGTATAACATTTTATTGTATCAGAACGGCTAGCCAGAAGTAGCTAGTATTAGCCAAGATTTTTTCCAACTACGGCCAGTGCTCGCAGTATGCGAGCACTTGCCGCACACTGCCATGTTTTTCCGAAAAACTTTAATGCTCTATTGTCTGCGTCGTTTTGAGTACAGTTTTGTATAATAACTGTCATGTTCTTATTTACATCACTGAACATTTTTACACAACTTTAGCTCAAAATGTGCGTTCTTCGCAACCGCTTCTTAAACTCTACTATTTCCGCAAAACTTTCTTGCTTAAAATAAACATCCTGTCAACCTTGACAGGAGACTTGCTGACCTGTATAGAGAGAGAGAAAGAGAAAAAGAGAGAGAATAAATGGATGTAAAGGCATAGAGGTTAACCAAAATTGTAGCATCCGGTTCGCTACCCTCTGTATAAGGTCTCCTAAACGAAAAAATTTATGACACGCTGTCTTGACTTTTCCTTATAAGGAAAAGTCAAGACAGCACAGGAAGCTCGTATACGAGCTTTCTGTGGTGTGGGGCATAAATTTCCTCGGGACTTGTGTCGATTTCCTCTCAATATGTTGTCTTTCTCTTCAATCTTTCTCAGTGCAGGGTAGCCAACTGGACTCAATCCTGGTTAACCTATCCCCGTCTTTTTTTTTTTATCCTACTCCCTCCACGGGACTTTATTTAAAATACGGAGTTATTTTATATCGAAACTCGTTGGCGCCCGTTCCCACATTGAGCGGCGTTGCCAACAGTGTCGCAAGCGATAGGCATTACAAAATAAAATGAGAAAAAAAATGTGCAGGATCCAATGGGATTCTAATCGGGGCCCTCTGCGTGGCGGTCGATCATTCTACAACAGAGCCTGCTGGTACATTAAACTTGTTTTCAAACAGACGCTATGCAGGTGCCATGTCAGGCAATAAATTGTGCCAATGTGTGTAATACGCCATGGCAGGATCATAAACTAACAAACAGTCATCACGCAATGCTAATTGCACATACGGGTGCGTGGGTTAATGCTTCTCACCTACTGCAATGTGCTCAGCCGTAATTCTTCTTCATAGTCAGCCACAAGTATAGCATACACACAGTGCCTATAATACGTAGCAGTTATTTATCGTGCACCTAGCCTATAGTCACAAGAAGAAGAATTATGGCGTATAGTGGGTGCTGCCCAACTTCTCAAACAGTATGGTTTCTAGCACACTGGTCACCTTGTGGAAGCCAGAACTTTAAGCACAGTTGGCCTTGCTAAAACACGAAGCTGTGCTCAAAATTTGCATTAAGCAGTGTCGTAAACACCGATGAGTTTTCGTTAACAACGAAGGAAGGGCTGGTTCTCGCAACAAACCTCACCGTGAAGTTGCCTAGCAACCACTGACGCCACAGTTGCGCACCACCCGACCTCGCCTCGCCTCACTACTGCACCAGCTGCCGTAACGTCATGCCATGCCGCACATGCGCCATGGCAAAAGCTGCAGAAGATCCGCGCCAAGGCTACCGAAACGACTAACCACGCCAAGTTTTCTAATATAAGTGTTCCCTAGGAATTATTTACGTTATTAGGTATGTCACGAATAAAACTGGAAAGCTCGCACTACGCCGCGCAAGGCTTGAAACAACGAAGCTCGTTGATTCAAGGGACCATGCGAAAAAAAAATTAAACACGACAAAAACTAACGGCAGCCAAGTTCAAACTCCTACGTTGACCAGATTCGCTGTCTCGAGCCTTGCGAGACCGAGTGCAAGCGAGATTTCCTGCTTTATTTTTCTAGAAAGATGAACGGCATCGTACGAAGAGCGACGGAGGGACCTTGGCAAGTTTGTGTACATTTTCCTCACCGAAACGGCCCAAATAATAAATAAGAGAAAAAAAGACAAGAATTGGAGCTTAGGGTGGCACATTGACGTACCGCGGGCAGGATTGAAGAGTATGGTATTTAGAAATAGCTTTTTATTTTATTTTTTAGTTTGTAATTAGTGCCTTGCACAAACGCACAGGAAGTCTATTTGTAGATATTATGGCATAAATTAATGAAATCAATAATGAGTCCTTAAACTGAAAAAAAATATGCTTACTTGTTTAATTGTCAAATAGCATGGCAGGAGCATAACTAACTAACTAACTAACTAACTAACTAACTAACTAACTAACTAACAACTAACTAACAACTAACTAACAACTAACAACTAACTAAAGGTTGGTTGCGAATAAAACGAGGAATGAAACTAAACTCTATACGGTGGTATGAAATACTCCGTAATATAGCGTTCTTGAAAGCGAACTGCACATCTTTACAAACTTCTCAGGAGCGTCATTTTAGGACTGTCTTAACAGCAGCCACTTTGACTGCGTCGGAGGCAAATTCGAACTGGCGGCAATAATTTAGTACGGTCAATTGATGCAGGGACATGAATATATGTCGCGCCTAAAAGCAAAACGAAGCTGGGTTGCGCTGCGCTATGAAGTACTCAGCTATGTTAACGTTAAATTCCACAGTTTTTAAAAAAAAAACCATCAACAATACGTAGATCAAGGCAGAAATAAATAGTAAATAACTCTGACGAACGAGAACACAATCACGTGAATATGTGATGCAAGCTTTCAGAACAAGGTTTCGCCATTATGACGGCGTTGAGCATCTCGTACGCGGCTAAAAGAGAAATTTGGATTGGCCATCGCAATCGCGTGCATGCAAGCGTTTCGCGGTAATCAAAATTGAAAAGTGCCATCCATTCGAGAGTTTCATAAGTGGCATGGAAAGAATGTAAGTTGGCGCGTGTTGTTATTTCATATAACTATTTAGAGCACGCGAAATAAACGTAAATGAAGTGAAGCCTTGTTTATGCCTTTTCTTTTTAATTTACTGTACACCTATTTTGTGAGCTAACAAGCTAGATAACTTACTCATTGTTGGCTGGTATGGACTCCGAAACTGCGCCGCATACCTTTTCCACAATCACCGTATTTATGACTTCAGTGGTGCCATGCTTACCAGAGCATGAACTGATTCTGCGCCAGAATGCAGGCCTCATTTCGACACTTTCCATTACAGAAAACTGCTAACGTAACACTACTGGCACCCTTCGTAAGAAAACAAGGAATTCGAGGCATAACGGGTAGAGACGACAGAACAAGCTTTCTTTTCTTTTCGCAAACTGCTTACACAATACAAAGCAGTGAAAATAAAAAAAGAAAAGTTTTCAGGAGGTATGCTGAACGCATTCACGCTCTTTCGTAGTCATAGAGCGGGGCATTCTGCCTCTTCTGCGGTTAGTTCTGCATCGCTGAACAGCGAACTCAAAGGAACAAAAGTATGCAGTACATTCATGCCAACATACCGATTTTCTATATTTTTTTTTGCTGAGCTGGTGCTCGTTCTTATTCTCATTTACTCACCTCAACGCATGCTCCGAAAACTTCTACACGTTTCGCCCCACCTGCCTCGAATGAAATATTGATTCTGTAGCGATCCTTTCTTGCTTCTTTGCTTTTCTTGACAGACAACGCTTTTGTAGTCAACACGCTCCTTGCGGGAAATGCCGAAGCATTTTTATTGCGTTTTTCTGTTTTCGAGTATGGCTAGGCTGCACTCCTCGAATAAAAAAGTTTTCTGAGAGCACCTTAATGCAATCAGCAAAAACAATAAAAAACTGGAATTTCAGCGGTTCCCACAATTACCATACAGCTTGCGCAAATGCTTGCGAAATTACTGTTCATACGTGGAGTGTTGTTCTTTCCCCGCGCAATTCATTTTCACTAGTCGCTTTCTGCCATCTTTTCGTCATGCATGCTTGATGACGATGGTGGATGCGTAGCCTTTGTGAAAACAATGGGAGAACCAGAATGGTACCCGTGTAGCTGCTGATATACCGGTTGAACATCTAGAAGGCCCCCACATAGTCCATGCTCACCTTTAGTTATTAGCAAAAGTGGTAGTATATTTTAAAATTTCGCCGCAGACAGAATGCGTTTTGTGCACTTCCAAGGACCCCCTAAAATTGCTAGAATGTCGTGAGCAGTTTCACAAACAAGAATTTAAATGGCGTCTACGTGAAACGTAGGTACTTCATAACGATTTGATTCATGAAAGTAAATACAAGAGCATGCACAGATATGTTTTTTACAGACTATGAGATATTCACTGGTATTTAACAATTCGCTTTCTTAGTTGAAAAGTGGGCTTTGCAAACTACTCAAGGTTAATGCGCAACGAATTTTTCCACGTATGCTGCGAAGACATTGCGTTCATGGCCAGTGTGCGGTTTGTTTGCAGGTTAGTAGCGACTGTACCTTTCTGTTCTCTACGAGAAGCAGGTTCAAGTAGTATGGTCAGACATAACATCTAAATCAGGTGTAACATTTGCTCGCCTGGCCTGCCAGGCTAATCCCGCCTGTAGCAATGTCACCACCACCACCACATTAGTGCCGTTCTTACTATAAATATTAGCGCTATGCGTCTGTATAGTGCAACACAACACTGTACGTGTCAAACTGTAGGTTTGTTTGTTTCTTTTTTTTTCTTTGTTTGTTGGGATGCATTATACAGGTGGGGTTCGCCTGGCTATCTGGGCCTGCATTTTCGCAACCTGCCCATCATTTACATTATTGTTAAATCTACCAAATGAACATAGGTTTCGTGTGGCGTCAATATTATAGCATTGCTGCCTACTACTTTTGATAAGTTCCGTTTCTATACAGCAACATGGCTACTTGGGTGTCATCATCAATGACGACCTACCTTGGCACCCAGCTGTTAGCACGGTGCGGTGCCAACCGCTGTCCCTGCTCCAATATGTGGCTGTTTTGACAAGTTGGGGTGATGACGTTCAACAGATGGCAAGGAGTACCAGTTACATATGCTCTCTTACGTGATGTATGCCTTGAGCGTGCAGCCTTCTTTAATGTCTCAAATGACACGGGGTCATCGTTTTGCACCCCGGCTCATGCTTGACTTACCTCCAAAGGCCAAGTCTATCGCACTACTCACAGAAGCACACCAGTTGCCCCCAAGGCTACAATCTGACCAGAGAGGGTTACGTCATATCGAGTGTATGCACCAAGCGCCAGATGACAAATCACTCGTTAACCGGTGAATTCAGCGCCCACTCGCTCTCATGAAGACAAAGTGGCGGCATTATTTGTTGACATCACTGACAATACTTGCAAAACGTCTTCTTTGACAACGTCGAACTAGCACAGCAAATGAACCCTTGCCATTCATCTGTCGATTCCGGAAATACGCATAAAGTGTGACCGACCTGTCTTGACACTGTTCCGGTTAGTCCAGTATACTGCAGTTAGAATGACTTGAAGGCCGTATTATAGTATATATGAACGCATCTGTATGCTTGGACTGCCTAGGTGCTTATGCAGCTTTTTTTGCCGTTTTACAGGCACCAGGCGGGTGTTTATGCCTCACCCGTGATGGCGGAACTAGCAATAATCGATTAATGTTAAGTAGGCGCAAGAAGCATTGCCGCTATCGAAAGCCGTCATCTTTATACAAGCTCTCGTACTGCCCTTAGCAGACCCTCTCGAAAATATGTTGACAGCCCGATTTTATATGGAGCATCATAAAATCTGCCGACGAAATTATTTTCCGTGGGGCGTCTCTTGTTGCCCAGTGGATAGATTCGCATGAGGGCATTGCTGGAAAATGAAGAGGCTGATCACGTCGCTTCAAGTTGCAGCTAACCATGGTGAGAATGACTGCCTGGAAATTACATGCATGTTGAAAAACGCTCGTCTGCATATGCGCCGATGCCTTTGAAAGCAGCACCCAGGCCAACTGGTGGCAAACGCACCATTTCCTTTCCACATTTGTAGTTGTAGCTTGCCTCGTCGTTCCAGAGCACTCTTATATATAAGCTGATAGTTGTCTCGCATTTGGTGCGTGAACACTTGTACCCTCAAAAACGAGTGGACCGTCCCTCGTGTGCATCTTGTGGCTCTTGAGAAGCACGTGAGCATTTTATTGTTTACACTGTCCAGAAATCCTTATGCGGCACGCTAGTGAGCGACCACAAACGATTAGATTTTTCCGAGTAGTTCTTCTCAACGTTACCAGGTCTATCGAGCTCTGCTGACTTTTGTGAGCCAAACGTCTATAGCCTCTTTTTTTTAAAGAGCTAAACTGTTCTTAGTTGAGCCTTGCATGACCGGGATCTGTAGTAACGCTTATTGGAATTACATAAACGCGTACGCGCCACAGAAATCGGGTTAATCCCACTATACTCGCCACTGGCCGGTACACAAGAAATGAAGACAACGGTTCGCCCAACAGACGGGTATGTGACACATATATCTGTGTGACCTGTCTGAAAACAATCATTGTTATTATTTCGCATATTCAACAGCAATAGAGTAAATCCCACAGCACACAACGTCTACTAAATAGGAAAAAAGAAACAGCCCAGCAAATTGGCTTGCGCGTTACGCTAGTCACATCCTTGTCGCTGGATATTTTGTGGGTAAAAAAGGTGGTGATTATACTACCACCTCAAAGATAACAAATAGTGTTTAATAACGAGTGGTGATACAACATATCTGAAAGACTCCCGAAGCGTATACATGAGATGACCTGACGAAGGGAAGGCCACGAGTTTCGCTATTTCATCAATGTCTGTGCAGCGGAGCTGGTTTGATTTTTTTTTTCATGCTTTAACTTGCTTTCTCTTGGTCTTCATAATTTTAATTACTTGTTTTTTTTTTCGCCCCGTATAAGTCTATGCTTGGTAACCCTCACTGCGCTGAATACTCTCCGCTGCGGCGACAAAATAAAGAAAAGTTCCAACTATAGGGCTAGTCTAGGAACCAACCACTTACGGTGGTAGACATGGTAATTTTCCAGCTTACCTGATCTACTCCCCCAAGGCATTTGGCAGTCGGTGTTCCCAAGTGGCATTGCTACAGAGGGCTGGCACCAGCCAACTAGCACTTAGTCTGTGATCTAGCATGCAATGTACGGTACACTGATCTAATGGTCCTCGCAAGCATTTGGGCACTGCACTTCGGGCTTTCGTTGCTTCGCTAAGCTGTCACAAGGGATAGGCGTGGCCACACTTGGTTGGTTCCACCAGATAATTACACGGTGAAGGAGTGGCAGGCAGCGATCGAAACGAAATCTCCAGCTTACTATCGTAAATGGACATTCTCGAGGGACGAAGATGACCTTATCGGTGGTTAACGGATTGCGGCTTGTAATGCTGTCATCCTGAAGGTAGTAGAGTGTCGTTCGTATATCAGCTCATGTCCCGTGCCTTTGGTACGTGACGTTATGTAATACGATGCGACAAATAAACGAATGAAGGACAGGCCGATGCGCTTCTGCCAGCCTGTCCGTCAATGCTATGCAATTCTGTAATTCTGCCAGGCCATTCCTGTGGGTCCGCAGAATATTCTTGAAAAGCCTTAACCACACGCACGCGCTACAACGCGTCAGCACGCGACCTGTAGACTCGCGTTACGTTCCTATACATATGAAGGAAAAAGGTGCGTAAAGGGAGAGGGCACACCGCGCGCTGACGCACGCACGTGTGATTGAGGCTTACGGCTCGCGTCAGAAGCAGTCATCGCCAGCGCAAACCGCGCGGTCAGTCCACTTTTTCTCGAGATTAGAAACTTGGAACCTACCCATCATCAAGCAGGGTGGCCAGATTCAGTTGAAATCGAGATGCTGTGGCACACTAACAATAAAGTGTGAGACGTGGGACATTTTAAATGCGAAGCGTTTCTTAGCGAATTTCGGCGACTTTGAGCGTATCTATCTATCTATCTATCTATCTATCTATCTATCTATCTATCTATCTATCTATCTATCTATCTATCTATCTATCTATCTATCTATCTATCTATCTATCTATCTATCTATCTATCTGTCTGTCTGTCTGTCTGTCTGTCTGTCTGTCTGTCTGTCTGCCTATCTATCTATCTATCTATCTATCTATCTATCTATCTATCTATCTATCTATCTATCTATCTATCTATCTATCTATCTATCTATCTATCTATCTATCTATCTATCTATCTATCTATCTATCTATCTATCTATCTGCCTGTCTGTCTGTCTGTCTGTCTGTCTGTCTGCCTATCTATCTATCTATCTATCTATCTATCTATCTATCTATCTATCTATCTATCTATCTATCTATCTATCTATCTATCTATCTATCTATCTATCTATCTATCTATCTATCTAGCCACCTACGACATTTAGCTCTCCTGGCCGTTTCGATAATGGTATCGATACCAAACTTGGCATGGCATAACATGACTGTATGAGGAACATATATGACTATTCACAATATGAAAATTCTGACATGTATGCCATGAATGTCATGATTTACATGTCATGATCCTGCAGCTATTGCGTTGGTTTTATTCACATGGCAAGTTGCAAAACTGGTATGGTATGACATGATTGCATGGCGAACACGAGCGACAGACCCTAACATAAAAATCATGACATGCGTGTCATGTTACAACATGATTACATGCCACGCTCATGATGCGCTCGCGGCAGTTTCGCAAACTTCACTTATACCCAATTTGGTGTTACGGGACGTGAATGGATGACGAAGGTATGATACTGGTGCAAACATGATAAACATGAGATGCGTGTCATGTAACAACATGACTACGTGCTACACTAATGATGTGCTCGCGGCCGTTTCGCTAGCTTCACATGTACCAAACTCCGTAATATGCGACGTGGTATTATGTTACGGTATTATCAACTTGATACATGTGAATATATCAAGTATGGTATTACGTGACGCCAATGGATGACGAAGGTATGTGACTGTTGCAAACATGATAATCATGAGATGTGTGTCATGTGAGAACATGACTACATGCCACAATCAAGGCGCCAATACATTTCGACGTGACGCGGTACGCGTGTTCGCTGGCGTTCATTTCGTCGCGTCACGCTGGCGTTGCCATGCCAGGCGCCGGTCCTGCCATATACTCGAAGACGCGTGCCACGCTGCTTCGACGCACGTATGCGCGTTTCAGCGCGTCCGGCGTCCTTCCGTCACGAAAAGAGGGAGACGCAGTGTTGTCTGGGTAACGCACTGGCGCGAAACGCAGCATGTCGCATTTCACGCCGGTTGCTGGTCGCGTCTGGTGTCGGACTATGGAGTGCTCGCATTTTGCTAACGTAGCATCGCTGTGCCCAGCGTGCGCGCGCATCAACGCTACATTAGAGTATATTAGGCCCTTCATGATGCGCTCGGGGGCGTTTTGCTAGCTCCGCATATATCAAATTTGATGTTACGTGACGTCAATGAATGACGAAATATATGACTGGTGCAAACATGATAATTCTGACATGTCTGTCACGTAAGAACATGACAACATACCACACACATAGCGGGCTCACGGCTGTTTCGCTAGCTTCACATATAATAAATTCGGTATCACGTGACGTGAATATATGATGAAGGTAAACGACACATCCAAGCATGACGATCATGACACGGAAGTCATGTACGGCATAATTTACCTCCGCCTTGTAACATTGTGCTGATTTTAAAGTGACATATCAACATTTCTCATTCGTGCTTCGCATATCTTCGATTCCCGCTGTACTTGGGATCTGCCAACTTAAAAAAAAAAAAAAGATTCATGTTTTTCTGACACGTGTGACGGTAGCCCTCAATGCAATACAGTCGCGTCAGTTGCGTGATGGGGTGTAACGCTAATCTGAGTGTTTATGTTTCACTCGTCTTGCGAGAGTGTTCATGCATTCGTCACACATGCCAAATAAATCCTACTCCTTTGCTCATAACATCTCGTGGTGTTCCCCTAGATCACCGTGCGTAATCGCAGTTGGCTGGCTTGACGCCCAATCCCAAATTAAATGCCTGAGTGGCTTCTTCCGCAACCGTGCTTTGTGCCACAACATCTCGCGTGAGGGCTTATCTTACGTTCCGCCCTAACCATCAGGTATCCACGTACTAAGTCTTAAAGAAGCTTAGATAATTGCGAATTAAAGGATTTGTCTATCCACTTGCTCTTCGGGAAATGAGAGGACGAGGACGGCATTAGATTTATTTTCGTTCCGACGCAAAAAAAAGATATAAGGCTTTCGTTTTCGTTTGTGTTTAGACAATATATTTCTTCTACTATAAAGCAAATTAAGAAGAAATAAAACACATCTTCATGCATACATATACTTCCGGGAGCCGCCTGCATTCTTCCATGTTCATTTTGGTCTAAGTCGCATGAAGTTATCGTAGCTCCGTCAGTTACTCATATCATACCTCAAGCCTTATGCCGATGTCAATTGTTGCGCCCGTATTCTATACGCGCATCGCGCGTTTCGTCCATTCTGTTCCTGCAGGCGTTTCTTCTCCGTATTTTTCGTTGTTCGCCACCTTAGCCTCTCAACACATCCTGCGAAGTAGAGTGGTACTGAGTCATTACCACGTTTCTTCGAAACGTGTTGACTCGTGGCTCAGCTTTTCGATCAAATTAGATCGTGTATAGGACTTGACATTTCGATGACCGGTATAACAAGTTCTTCCTAATACCCAGCTCGAAGTGTGTGGCTGCACTTTACTCAAGTCAAGTCAAGTTTATTAAATAGTTTAGTTGAGTTACATGGTTAGCGTTATTACAGCAGGAGGTCCCAAAGTTTTAGAGAAACTGACAGGGGGACCTCCTATGGCTACATGGATGGGGTAATTACAAAAAATACAGCAATAGTATACAGACTTGTAATAATGAGTAAGCTTGATTAACAACAGTAAAAATACGGTCAATACCGAACATAATGGTAATACTCACTATTGAAAAATAACAAGAAAATAGTCAAAAGCAAGTGAAGACAAAAAAACAACATTAATGAACAACTCTACGTGACAAATGCAACACGTTTCTTTATCAGTGTTATCAATTATACAAAAACAAATTGAAGTAGTAAAATAGCACAGAAATGTGGAGAGCTATTCACAGTTAATTGCACGAATCGGATGAGTTGATTAATTCCTGAACGTAATATTTCTTGCTGCACGAAGTGAAAATATGGATGTTATGCAATGATTTCAATTCGAAAAGCAATGAATTCAAAATGGCTATGCTAGTAAATAAGGTCCATGTCCTCTCCGTGTCTTCTATTGTTCCGTAAGCCGCATAATCTTCACAGAGGGAATTCACCCGAGAAAAAGAAATCCCGAAGAATTGGTTTTACCGCCCGCTAACGTGAGATGTACTACGTCGTCGTTTAGGAGCATTGCCTGGGTTTCACGCAATCGATTTTGTTGTAAAGCTGGCTTTTTTATGGATTCAGTAGAGAGAGGAGGGTATCTTCATTTCATCATAAAAAGGTATTACGAATGCGTCGATGCCTTAACGAACACTTAAATAGCAAACACATGACGTTAACTAAAGCAGCGAGTTTCATGCAATGCAGCCCTTTGGACCATGCGCGTAGCCGGCACCTGTATGGCATCACGTGAATTGCGCTCGGCAATCTATAAGGATACTTAGCTCTTTCCCATCCAGCAATACCGGCCTTTGAAGTGCCTTGTTTCGGATATTAGTGGAACCGCGGAGCACAGACCTGCACCACAAATACAAAAGCGGGCAAAAGGTATGAGCTTTCGCTCCAAAGTGGATGTTCCTTATTTTTGTGCCACCCCACGTGTATAGATAGCCAACCTTACCAATGCTTATAGTTAACCTCCCTGCCTTTCATCTCTCTTTACAGTTTCTTAAGTGGTCCGTCTAAAATTGAAAATCATTCGCAAATTTTTGCACTTGTTAATGGCTGTTATGCTCCAACCGGTCTCCCCACCAATAACGTGTCCATTGTTACGTTATTCGCAAACATCTTCTCTGCTTGCAGAGAAAATATTGGCGATATTTGCGAAGATTTTGCGAACATGGGCCTACGTTAATCACTGCAGTTAGTATTTGTCCGATGACTCGCTCACAACTGAAAGGGTGGTTGCGGGAACGGTTTGTGGCCAGAAGCTGGCGCGTTCAGTCCTGTCCGCAGCGGTCGTATTTTGATGGAGGTGAAATGCTAAAGGTCCTGTACCTGCAATGGCAGTGCTTGCTAAGTGAAGGCCGAAATTTCCGGAGCCCGCCACTGTGGAGGGCTTCATAAACATGCCGTGGTTTGGACGCATAAATCGCAGATTTATTATTATTATTATTATTATTATTATTATTATTATTATTATTATTATTATTATTATTATTATTATTATTATTATTATTATTATTAAAACGGGGCGCGTCAAACAAATGAAACCACGTGAGTACCACACCTCGCACGATTCGATGTTTTCTTGTGTTTGTTTTCCAAAGGAAGCAATGCTCGTTGTGCTGACGACGAGTCATATTTAGCCCATTGATTGATTGATATGTGGGGTTTAACGTCCCAAAACCACTGCATGATTATGAGAGACGCCGTAGTGGAGGGCTCCGGAAATTTAGACCACCTGGGGTTCTTTAACGTGCACCCAAATCTGAGCACACGGGCCTACAACATTTCCGCCTCCATCGGAAATGCAGCCGCCGCAGCCGGGATTCGAACCCGCGCCCTGCAGGTCAGCAGCCGAGTACCTTAGCCACTAGACCACCGCGGCGGGGCAGTCATATTTAGCCCAGATGAGTATCTTCAGCTCATACATAATAAAATTGTACACGCCTTTTCAATAAAGGCTCCGCTTCGCAGACACTCGTGAACCAGCGAACCTATAGTGGCCTTCACTTCGTCGCGATGAATATACGTACCGTTCCCATGAAGGAGCTGCCACGCCAACCCCGTCGGCACGCGACAACTCGTAATCCCGTGGCACAGTCCAGAAAGTGGGGGCTTCCCTTCCCTGTTGAAAAGGTCTATGCAGGCTCTAAAAGGAAAGGAATAATGAAAGTGCAAATGAAAAATTACACTCGTACGTAACGTCTAGGAAAATGAACAGTTTGTTTTGTGCATCTGGACCAGGACTATTGCCGTGCTGTTTTTTTTTTTTTTTCACGCTCTGACGCGGCAATGGGTCTGGCGACCGCCGAATGAGTACATTTGCGATAGAAACAATAGAATCAACTTTTTGTTCGCCCTTTCTTCCTACCATTCAGAACAAGCATACCTTCCCCGCGTTTCTAGAAAACAACTTCAATTTCGCAACGGGTCTTCGCAGGCGTGCCTTGAGGATTCTCGAGAATGAGGCACTCGCTCGAAGGTAATAATACACGAGGATCCTCACCATACTCGACACGTGGAGAATCATTCTCGGGGAGAGAAAGGAGTGCGAAGTTGGTTTTTTTTTCTTATTCCAGCCTCACGCTCGTTCAGTGTGAACAGCAAAGTCGCGTATATTCGCGGGTGTTCATGTATAAACAAACAACCTGTATGCATGCCTCTAATGCTTGTCAGCAGAGGTATACTTACTTCGCGTAAGATGCGCTCGCATTTCACGCGGTACGAGTCTCAGCGCATCGGAACGAAAGGCAATGAAACGACGCGCATGAATTCTTCTCGTGTTTGTCGCGTCGTGTGGGGTCGCAGGAAGGTGCATCTCCGCATTCCGAATGTGCAGAGGTATACTTAGACATAGTTTCGCAATCTGCGGCTAATAGAACCACTAACGAAGTCGAGCGAGATGTGCTTAATTTTGTCAGTGAGTCGCTTGCACGTTCAAACTTTTATTTTTTGTTGTTAACCTGAGAAAGCTTAACATCGGCACGTGAGGTTAAGGGGACGTTGACGAAAATGAGGAGGTCGGATAACATGCGCGAATGCGGTTATAATTAGCCTGTTGCGCAGCAGATTTAATTAAAAGCTAGAAGGCGCGGATTGTGTAGCGGAGGAGCAGAACGTTATTGCACCATCGAGGCAAAACAAAATAATAAACAAGGCCACCAATGCTGTGCTGGCATGGAGGAAAGTTTTCATTTTTTATGGTAAAAATTGCAGAAAATTTAATATTGGCAGCGGACAAAAAGTGCAGCATTCTTTGTCTCTATATAGCTTTGTGTGACACTGAGGAGCAGGTACCAATATTCTATTATAACTTGTTGCATAAATTTGCATATATAGGTTATCAAAAAAGCCTGGGCAACGTACGTATAACAGTAATTGCGTGCCAACATCGTTAAGGCAGCAGTGAACTTTGCGGACGCTCGAGCCATTTTTCCTGTGTTACAGCTAAATCATCATGACTTTTCCTTTCTTTCTTTCTTTCTTTCTTTCTTTCTTTCTTTCTTTCTTTCTTTCTTTCTTTCTTTTTTCTTTCTTTCTTTCTTTCTTTGTTTCTTTCCAGGTAACGAGAAAAAAACAATTCATCTTTTGAAAACCTAATCAAACGTAACTATAAGAGACAGTTACCCTAAAGAAACAGCAACACATTATTACATACGCGGAATTCTGCTCAACATGCAAATGAAAAAAAAAATTAATTTTGAAGAGAAATACAACGTGATGTGAGGGTTTTCTCGAAACTGTCTCATGCCGTCAATTACCTCGACTCCTTCCTTGAACTGACCAATGCTTGTTCATTGAACGTGTCAACAGGATTCATCTGGTCTGGTAAACTTTATCGAAGCTGTACGTGTGACGAGAATTATAAGGCACCGTGCGCTTCGAAAGCATGAAATGAAGTCCACGCCAGTTCCATAACGTAAGAGCTTTTTTCTGCCGCCTCCCTGTCACATCAGCATCAACCGTCATAAATAACTTATCTTAATTAAAAAAAAACAAGCTATGCAGCTCCGCTTCGCAGACTCTCGTGAACCAGCGAAGCTATAGTGGCCTTCCCTTCGTCGGCCATCGAATTTCTTAAGTTTTGCTAGACTTTCAGGTGTGTCATATGACTGCTATTCATTAAATGCTCTTTCTTAAGCTTTGATATAGATTAATATAGGCACCACGTTTGATAACATCGAAGTAGTACGTGACAGTGGCATGACAATGGTCACTCGTGCATCATTTGTTGCGCTACTTGTTTTCATCATCTTAAGTAGACTAGTACTGCGGGTTTTACCCGATTTCTGTGGTGCATACCCGTTTTTGTAATGCCAACCAGCGTTACCACAGATCCCAAATATGAAAGCCTGGCCTATGAATAGCTCCGTGTAAAAAAAAAACAATGTAATTGATGTCATACGCATCATGCGGATGGATGGTGGCTGGTGAAGCTACTTTGTAAAGTGAAACGTTACGAAATCACTTTAAAACAACTCTTGTATGCATACACATATGTTCAACAGTCGAATATCTTTTATATAACCGGTGGTTTGCAGTTGCGTAGTCGTGTCAACAGCAACATGGATATCCGCAACAACAGAAGTGGTTAGCTCATATGTAGCGCTTGTGCTTGCGAGGATGGTAGCTCTGAATAGTGCTCTACGTTCACCTACTTCAGTGGAAAGCACTGAAGTATACGTACAAAATTAAGTATACGTATGCGCTTAGGTATAAAATTGACGTTAACCCAGCGTGATGCCTAAACCACAGGAGTACATATGTGATGTTTGCAAAATTAGATAGCCACCACTGCAACCACGGTTGACATTTCGCCAACATTACGCCTTAATACGGCATTTTTTTAAAAACCAGTTTCGAGACCTGGCGTGTATGTGCGGTAGAACGCTCGATTGTCGCGCAGAAGGCTTGATTTCGATTCCTTTCATAGACACTGACTTTTGCTGTTTAAATTCACCGGCTCAACGCTGCCGCCATCGGTCTTTTTTAACACTCTCGCATTTAAATTACCAATGTATGTTCTTGTCGTTACTCGGCGTATGTTAGCTGTCCAACACCTGTGGGGCATACCCACATACAGCGGCCCGTGGTATGCGGGTATGTGTCACACCAGCGCCTCCTCTATTTTTAGGAGGCGCTGGCCACACTTGCCTGGAAGAGAGGGTGTGATGTCGTACACAACGGGATTTTTCATGGTATTTCTTTCATCACTGGGCACTCATAATGGTCAGACCCTTTTACCCTCCCATGCTAATTATGGTCTGTGTTAAGGAGGTGATCATGAGAGCATCCTGAGGCAGGCTGCTCGATAAATACGTGGATAAAAATGCTCTAAGTATCTGTAGTTCGAAAAGAACTGCTTCGTATAAAAAAATTCAAAAAGAGGACGAAGTCAGTGAGTGCCAGATTTACACAACAGCCTAAGATCCAAAGATCCTTGTTAACCAGTGTAGGCTACAGCAAATTTAATTATATATTATTATTATATTATTACTTTATTTCTTTTTCAGTATGAATTATTTCGACTCCACTTTCTCCCCAAGAATTATTTAAGAATCTTTTGTTGTACAAAAGGAGAACATATTCCATTCACTACAATTTAAATATATATAGTTTTTCATAAGCTATCAGACTTTTCGCCAATACCCCGGGGTGAATGTGAGCGAGAAGCCTCTACGTGTACATAATTTCTGTTCGCAGTCGTCGGCACAGCGAAGAGCTTCGAGAGCTCCGCCGTTGAAAATGCCTGGCATATTGTCTGAATTTAAACATTAGTAGCCGTGGAAGTCAGCCGAGACAATGTTAAAGTCTTTTATCTGGCAGTGGACTATATCATATGGGACTCACATTCTTTGGTTCAATCCTCGCTACTTTCGCTGTCTCTTGTTAGAGGCGAAGCTCCTAAAGCCGCCAGTCTGTCCTTCCCATGTGACTGGTTCGTAACCACCTTTGCAAACTGCCACCTACTTCGTACTCGCAAGCATCCCACTACGCCTCATCACAGATCCACCATGCACTTCACCGACCATAAAGAACCTTTGCAAAGAAGAACATGAACAAAATTAGAATTTATTTCTATAATATACGCAATGTATTACGTCTTTCTAATTATGTAATGGGCTAACCTTCACGGGGAGTCATCATGGTAGTCGCCTGTCAGTGACATTTGCAGGTGTGTGTGTGTGTATTGCGCAGCTGCGTTTACGGACAGCTGCGAATAACTGAAAATAAAAGTAGATTTGGAGCATATGCGCACAGTTTCACGTCTTTTTGATGATGTAATGGGCTAACTTTCATGGGAGTGTTACGGTTTACGGATGAACTGCCCCTCTCAAGCTTTGCCCACTTATCATCATTCATTCCGTGGGTAAGGCGTGTTTTCGTTTTTTTTTTTTGAGCGTGCCGACATTTTGCCACCGCTCTTCATACATCTTTGTGATCCACATAATGTAAGATAAGAAGCCTAAAGCTCCCTTTCAAATCGGCTCAATGCTCATTCTTCATTCTTCGTTCCCCCAATCTTTTAGGCGATTCGGTCTTTGTTCATTCCCGATGCGATTGCCCAATAGATGTTCGCCTTACGTGAGCTTCCGAGCTTATGCTACTCTCGTACACAGCGCAGATCGCGTTTTACGCGTCCACTGCGTACGTTCGCAGTTTTGTATCTCGCTTCGCCACCATTGCCCTCCTTTCAATTTCCAGCTGTCTTCGTTTACTGGTCGATCTAAGCGCCCCGAGCAAATTGAATCTCCCGTTGGGCTGGAAACGGCTTTCAAACCTTTACCGATTCCACGCACAGCTCGCCGTGCTGCTCTACCAACTTCCTTCGACGGGAAGGTGCAGCGTGGCTCTTCTGGATTCGGTCCGACGCCTCGAAACCTCACGCACGCACAGCTTGCCTCGGCTCGCACGTCACGTGACACCACCTTATGTCTTTCAACTCTTTCGGTGCGGCAGCGCCAATTCTTCCGGAACCACTCCCTCCTCCCGCCACTAAACACACACACACACACACACACACACACACACACACACACACACACACACACACACACACACACACACACACACACACACACACACACACACACACACACACACACACACACACACACACACACACGCACGCACACACACACACACACACCGCACCCTGATGCTGGCAGGTACTTTACTTTTATTCAGGATCGAAAGAGCACTTGTGCAGTAACACCGAGCACTACACGGAAAGAAGCAGAAGCGGAAGAAGGAGAAGAAGAAGATATCGGCCGTGATCTGGTACTCTTTTATTTTTAAGATTTTCCCGCAAAGTTCCCACAGTCAACCCCCTCCCCCCCAAAGTCCTGGCGCAGGGTGTGGACTGTTTCCTCTCTCTTCCAGGTTTTCTGTCCCGCGCGTGAGTCGAATGCCCGATCGCGTACAACAAACGCGGGGCCATATATATAGGAGGGAGCGGGGGGGGGGGGGGTCTTCTTCGTTTTCTCGCGAATAAGAGAGAGCCACAGCGCGGTAGAGTAGCGGTCAGGTCATACCGACAGACTGATGCGCACCGCCTCACGGAATGAAATATTCATGCAAGGAGAGCATTGCAGGGTCTCACGTGTCCGATGAGTTGCGTGTAGCGCGTGTCGTAGAGACTATGGCACAGCGACGATGACGACGTGGAAAACCGATTCCACGAAGCTATACCATTTGCTTGACACTCATAAACGCGCGGTTTCAATTCTTCATTTCATCCCACCCTTTCACCTTTCGCGCTCGGGGCGTGGGCTTCTTTACATATCCAAGCATGATGGTGCGAGTCAGCGAAACAGGAGAATACAGAGTGTGGCTGTGTGTGTGTCTGGAAACGGATCCGTATGGCCGTGGGAACGAAAGAAAATAATAATGAAGACCGATGAAGCGGGGCAGAAGGACTTGACTGCGTCAATGAGATGAGAATACGAAAGTGGTCTTTGTCTGCGTGCAAGGTACATACCGAGAAACAATGAAAATGCAGAGAGGACGAACGATATCGCCTTTTTTTTTTACTTTTACATGGGAATAGGACATCTCATAGTCGCTTGACCAGGAACGATAGAGCTTTACAGCCCTGGACAATATAGAGCGAGTGAGTCAGACGTGGGCAGTTCGTTTTCTTTCGGTATTTTTTTCTCTCTAATGACGGTAATTTATCTTATTGCTTCGAGGGCTCCTTTTCAAGAAGTTGGGAAGGTGCGTCTATCTTTTGTCCAGGGCGTTAGGGGGGACGCTTTAATACACGTGTGCCTTCAGGAGGTTGTTATTTCTGTGAGTTTTTTTTTTTTTTTGAACTCGATCTTTCGGTGTCAAGAACGTTCGTTTATAGATAAATCTAAATGATAAATAATAAGAAGAGTGTCAGGACAATTACCGGCCAGATGATAGGAAGAATGTAACGGATAAACGGAAACACAATGGCAATTGAGACACGATTTATGCCGTGCTGGACACTGTTCGTGAGGAGATGAAGTGAAAGTATTCCGAAAAAGAGTACACTTCAATGTGTCGCGCACACGTCTTCAGGGCGCGAAATCATTTGTTTCGCTTTTACTCCGGTTATCAAAGTATTCTGGAGGACGAACGCGTGGTGCACGACGACATGTAGCGGAAATTCATTAATATTTTGGCAAAATGTAACAACTGCGGTGCCAAAAAGCAACGCGAGCGTAAACATGGAACACTTGTACATGAATAAGGAGATGATGATCAACCATCCGAAGAATTCACCCTTTGGTTATCGCGCTTTGTTTGGCACGAGATAAAGACTCCGTGCTTTCACTTCCAGCACATCTGCGTAGCCGTCTAGCCGCCGCATGCCGCGCTCCTGGCCGCCTTCGAAGCAGCACCTTGTTAACGGCGTTTCCGCTTTGGCTTTCGTGGGTGAGAGCACTTTCGGAGTCGTTTCCATCTATGGCAGAAAGAGGACGTGTAATCTGGAACGCGCTCGTTTTTCATCGTCACCAGCGTCATTGTAATCGTCATGGCGTGTAGTGGGTACCTTGCGTGTACTTTACTGGACAACGGACAACGCACAACAGACAAGCGTAGCCCATTAGGTAATTCGCCCCTAAAAGAGAAGGTTGGAGATATCGGTAAGAGGGAAGGTGGGGCAAAGGACACCAGTATTCCTCTAATTTTTTGTCTCTCTCTATCTACGGCAGCTTCTTTATCGTGTGAATATGATAACAGAGTCGTATATTTCTCATTGTTTCCTCAAAGATCAGAGTGAACAGAAAATATGTAAGAAGCAGACAAAAGGAAGTCATTCCGAATGAAGGCAGGGAACGCTCCATTGTGTCATCATGAATGAAACAGAATTGTAAAAACAATACATGCAAATTGCTGGGAGTGACAAAATCTAAGTATCTGGTCTTATAACAAACAGACGCCCCTCAGTATTTGCGCCGTATCATTTCGTCGGGCCGCTACACCTTACCCTGTGCGCTCCGCCCTGAGGCGGGTAGAGAACCCCACCAAAAGGCACGCCACAGCTTTATATTTAGAACCTCAGCTTTTTTAGGTTCCAGTTTTATGCAAATATAACATTGGAGATTGTCTTGCGCCTTTTAGCGGAGCTGTGAAGAGTTGTCAAAGAAAACAAATGGCTGAGAAGTGTGGCGCCCTTCTTTCCGCAATCAATTTGCTTTTGCTTCGACACTTCGCGTACACTACGCGCCCGTATTTGCATTCACTCACGGGGTGCTGAACGTTTCTGCATAAAAGGCTGAATTTGCTACGGGCAGGCAGCCGCACTCTGGAAAATTTGTTTCTGGTGCGAAAAGGGCCGCATGTGTGGACTCGGCACAGCTGGTCGGGCACCTGCGAAAAGTTGCAAAATCTTGTTGTCTCTTTCGTAATATTTATTTTTCTTTCTTTCTGTCAGAAAACACTCCTTACTCGTCAGGCTTGTGACAGGAGACATTAATGACCCACTCAATAGTGTTCCCGCGTTGAGTGAAGCGGCTGGAGATGTGCTGCAACCGCAACAGTAAGGGAACGGGTCTTTGTGTCAGCTGTTCTCTAACCTGAATTCACTACGATAGTTTTACTTGCATGTTTTGTATAAAATGCAAACGCGTCATTAGACTGTAGGCTATCTATACGCCAGGTGTCGTTCTGTAACATTACAGTTATACGGTTTCTTTCTTGCTCTTTTAGTGATTGTAGATCCTTGCAGTCAGATTATTCAGAAACCGGACGAAAAATATGTGGTAGCCTCACAATCGGTCACTTGAAAAAAAAAATCGTGACTGATCTCCCTATATAGGAATCGTTATAACACGAAAGGGAAACGTGTCTTTACACAAGTGTAGTTGAGCGTTTATATGCGTACGTTTTCTTGGCTATGGTGAGACCTTTTTGCCCATAGCAATACTTCAGAGCCCAAGCAAAGCGTTGCTAAGACATGTTCAAACGTCGTCACGTCCTTAGTAAAGGCGTATAGGAGCCGCGTGGAATGCCTTTGGTGCACAAAGACGTTCTACGTGGAGCACACGCCTGTGCGCGCCAAGTCAATGGCAAATGTTTTCGCATTGAAGAACGAAGCGAGCCTGATTTTGCGCGTATGCACGCGGAGTTATCGCCAGGAAGCCAGCTGCTCCTCTTCGGTCGAGGAAGCGGAAAACTGCTGGAAACGAGGGAGCGTAAAGCATGCTTCGTTATTACGTGGCTCGTGCGTGAAAAATTGCGCTTTTCGAAAGCGAAGGCAAGGCCTGAACGCCTCATTCCTCGCGTAGCACGGAGGAATGACGCGACGTTTATCGCTTTTCGAAAGTACTTCGCAAGCGTCTGAGAACTTACAAGCACGCCTTGGGAATACAAAGAGCCACTTATGGAAACCATACCACCGCACGTGTTGGCGTGGCGATGCTTGCCCGTGGAGTTTTAAACATGGCAAATTTACGCGGCATGACAATGGTGGAATTCGCCGTCTATTACACCACGTACGGTGCTTACAAACCAGCATTGAAAAATTTTTTGATTGCATGGTGTAATGAGCGTACATGCGATCAAGCCCGGACTGACCAGATGGCTGGATAAGATCGTGTTCCCGGTCAAGGCGTTCGCATTTCACTGGGGGAGAAGTGCTTGAGGCCCGTGAACTTCCATTTATGGTGCACGTTAGAGAACACCAGGCGGTTGTAATTTTAGAAGCCCCCCCCCCCCCCCCCACCCTTGTGGTGTCCTTCATAATCATATCGTGGCTTTGGTACGTAAACCTTGAGAAATTATTATTCCTGCGCCATAAACGGGCAAAGAGAACAACGGAAAATAAATGGGTACCGTGTCCTATAGACGTATCATTGACTCAGCAGGGATACCTTTATATATTTTAACAAATAAATAAAAGGGGTGTAGTCACGTTGTATTACATGCATTTGCCTTTAAAAAAAGGGAGGTGTCACACGTGGCTTGCGGACGTTTCGCTGCGGCGGCCCGTGGCTTCGCAAGGAACGAAATGCTTGTGAATTCGCTGAATGGTACTCGCAATATTTACTCGCCTATAGTGATTAATACTACGAGTAAGCTACATAGCCGGGACTAGTCACAAGCATTTTTTTTTCGTGAGGCACCCCATGCTGTAACTGTGTCTTGATACATAACACCAGAACAAATTCTACAATTTTCGGAATTGGCGCCTAGATTTGAGTCAATCTGGAGATCAGTACTGTCGACACTACTGCTGCTGAACCCTTTTGAAATATTATTCATGTGTTAGTAATAGGAAATCCGTTCTTTCAATTGGCAGTGATAGGTGAAATTTTGTTCAATAGAAGGCAGGAAAGAAGCAGACAAAGGGAGAAGGCATGGAGGTTAACCAGAAAAACATCCGGTTGACTATCCTACACTGGGAGACTGGGGAAGGGGACAAGAAAGATGAGAAAGAACCACTTTCTGTGCAGGTGCACGCTATTACAACACCAGCCACATCCCTCGACAGCCCCTAAGGAAATGAAAGTCCTTTTGTGTTCTTGAAGACGACAGGTTTGTGTGAATACCTCTGACCTGCGGTGGAGTTCTACACGCTGCAGGGAATTGGCTGTCAGCCTATCTCTTTTCTATTCCTTCTATTGTTTTATAAAGAATAGAATAAGTGGTGAGGTAGGGATACCAACCAGTCCTGGATAACCGGTTTTGCTACCCTACACGTGGGAAAGGGATGAGGGAGATTGAAAGAAGGAGAGGAAAAAGAAAGAAAGATAACACAGCACACACTAACTTCTTCACAGCCCTGGCCCCATCTATACAAAATTCCTTAACGCGGCAGCTTAGGTGAGTTTGTGACCAGAGATCTAAAACAACTGATTATAGAAAGCCAACTTTTTTTTATTCTTAGTGATACCACCCTACAAGGGGGGAGGGGAAACGGACAGGAAGAGAGAATGAAGAAAGCGAGAGGGAAAGAGACAACTAATACGCTCGTATACGCAGCTTTCACCACGCATACCCAGAAGACCTCAAGCTGCGTACTGTTTTAGGGCCTGGTTCATCTGCAGCTGCCTTAGATGAACTATAGATGCAATCCGTAACGATAATGAAGTCTTACAGGGACTGTGTGTAGTATTTAGAACTTCCACCGTGCTTCAAGGTGTCCCTGTGTTTCTTTATGTTATGGAGCGTGCGCATAGGCACAGGCAAAGCAGCTGGTGTGGATGAGGTAACAATGAACCTCCTGAAATATTGCGGAGAAATTTAATTAGAACAACTAGCCATCTTATATACGAAGTGTCTCTTGACGGAAAGAGTACCAGAATCTTGAAAGAACGCTAACAACATTTTAATCCATAACAAAGGAGACGTCAAGGACTTGAAAAGTTACAGGCCGATGAGCTTACTGTCCGTTCTCTACAAGCTATTCACAAAAATACCAGGGAATGAAATTAGGGAGACTTTAGAGCTCAATCAACCAAAGGACCAAGCAGGATTTCGTTCTCCACAAAACACCATGTTCATACTATTGGTCGGGCGATAGAGAAATTAGTGGTATACAACCAACTCATATATATATATGGCCATAGATTACGAAAAGGCGTTGCATTTATTCGAGACATCAGCAGTGATACAGGCACTACGGAATCAGGGCATTGATGAACCGTTTGCAACGCATGCACAGCCACCGTAATTATCCATAATGAAAGCTACAGAATCCCAATAAAGAAGGGTGTAAGAAATGGAGACACAATCTCTACATTGCTATTCACCACGTGTTTACAGGAAGTTTTCATGGCCCTAGATTGGGAAGAGTTAAAGATAAGAGTTAATGGAGAGTATGTTAACAACCTGCGATTCGTTGATGACATTTCATTGATGAGTGGCTAAAGTTACATATTACAGCTAGCTCATAGTTACTATACTTAACACGGAAAGCAGAAGGGCAAGTCTAAAAATTAATTTGCATAAAACTAATGTGTAGTGGTCTTGGTAGAAACCAGTGTTTTGAGATATATAGAATGAGAGACGCTGGAAGTTGTCCACTTCGGTCAGGTAGTAACCGTGGAGACGAACCATTAAAGTGATATAACTAGAGGAGTAAGGATGAGGTAAATCACATTCGGCAAGCATTCTAAAATCATGAATAGTAACCTACTGCTGACCCTCAAGAGGAAGGTATATATTACACCTTCATCTTGTCGGTACTTACCTACGGAGCAGAAACTGGCAGGGAGGCTTACAAAAAGGTTTAAGCTTATCTTAAAGACGACGCAAAGAGCGATGGAAAGGAAAATAATAGGTGTAACCTTAAGAGACAAGAAGAGAGTAGAGTGGGCCAGGGGACCAACCATGGTTAAGCATATAGTTTTTTTCAAGAAGAAGAAATCGGCATGGGCCAGGCGCGTAGCGCGTAGGAAGGATAACTGCTGGTCATTATGGGTAACTGACTATAGAACTATGACTATAAATTCCCATAGAAGGCAAACTCACTTGGGGAGACAAATATTTAGATAGGCCGATGAGATTCAAAAGTTCGCAGATATATCATACAGCAGAAAGCACGAAATCGGGTTGATTGGCAGATAATGGGAGATGCCTTTGCCCTGCAGTGGACGTAGTCAGGCTGCTGCTGCTGCTGCTGATATTGATGTATCGTCATAGCCATGCACACGGGAGGGGGGGGGGGGCACCTTAGAACTATATTTAGAGTAACCAATTATTTCACTGGAAAAGTGTATTGCGGCTTTCTGCCTCACAAATTCAATGTAGCAAAAATTTTAAAAATCTGTCCAGTACGAGCGGAGTTACAAAAATTTGTCCCACGCTGCAATCGCATTCTCTCTTCTCTCATCCCGACGAAAGCTCTGGAAGCTAAGCATACAGAAATCGAAGGGGCAAGCAAAAAATTCCACGTGCGAATCGTGACCTTGAGCGTTTATTTCCCTTTTTTTTTCTTCGAATACGCGGCTTTTTCTGTGTGATCGAGCACTCACGCGTGGACGAGTGACAGCCTCTCACGGCGATTTTTGTAACAACCAAGCGCGCCCTGTTCAAATCAGCCAATGGCTGATAGACGTGCATTCTACGTGCGATTTTTGAGCCTTTTGTCATTTGTCGAGCGAAAAGAAAGCACTTTTTAGCTCACTTCGATAATATATTGTGAATTCTTAGCCACGTGCTGCGCTATAGCATTTGGCTTGCGTGTTCTCGGGAGCCTCTGCTACCAATCCGCCGCGTTTTCTCACCATGCTCAAGAAGTGTTGAAGGGCTCCTTCAAAGAGTCTGGCAAAGTTGAAGTGCCGCACTGCAACCGCCTAGCTTCCCACAGCATTTAATATTTAACAATGGGATCAAATGTGTTTCTATGGACAATGTTCAATTGTCCTAGGAAGCCAAACGCTTTATAGTGCGATACATTAATTTTACCAAAATGCACCTGTGGGCCGGCGCTACATATTACCCACAGTTGTTTTGGATAACGATCTGTTTTCAAGAGATATGATTTTTCTCAGCTACTTCCCATTCAGTTATGGGAGGCCACCGTTCCTACTGCCGGTAGATTGCGCCACGTCCAGATATCCTTTAGAGTAACTGTATATGGTCCCCACGGGACCAGAGTAGCGCAACTGTTTTCCAATGCCGCCGGCTCCGCCATCAACCATGCATTGCAGAGGAGCTCACGCTCAGGCCAATTTTGAGTTTTCCGACGCCACCGCTGCATTGGCGCGAATCATCGCCAGTCAAGTTCAAAGCGAATCCCGCTGGTTTTCACACCTTTTCTGAATGCAATTCATGCATGCGCGCGGGTGACTGCGGATCAGCTCTATGTGCGCCCCATGTCGGCAGTTCTACCATCACAGCCATCGGAATGTTACAATGACTGGGTAAACTGGTAAAAGATGTTTTGCCAGCTGCTGAGCGCTCCTTCGTTTGTGGTGTACATGCTAATAGAGAACTGCACTTTTCTTTGTTGCGCAATCATATTTGTTCAAAGGGAGCCGGATTACCTATCTTAAGGAAATATATTAATTTGCCACTAACGTAGCTACAAGGGCGCGGTTGTTCAAGTCGCTGAATATTACAGCGAAATGATGATAGTTACAGTACGAAAACTGAATGACAGCAAAGGGACAAGAAGGAGACAAGAAGGAGACCCTTTGTCATCATTCTGTTCTCGCGCTATAACTATCGTCATGTCATACGAACTAGACCAAACCGCCACACTTCTAATTTACAGCGAAAGCTCTTATGAGATCACAAGTACCGACTTCGGCACCGTAGATGTTCGCCACCGCCGGTGTCCTTGATCAGTATTGCATGAAACTTAAAAAAAAAGAAAAAAACTTCAAAATAAAAAAACATACGCGTCTTATTTGGGAATCGAATCCGAGTCTTTCACGTGGCAGCAGAGTACTCTACCGCAAAACTATGCCAAAATAGCGAGCCTTACTCTATACTGACTTTACGTAGGCTGCATATCAGGTAAGAACTTGTGTTTACGTGTGAAATAAATCGTTTTAGAACAGTGAAGTAACAACCGTGCTTCACACAACGCGAATTGTGCAAAAAGTGCACCGTTATGCTCTTACGCACTTCGAAAGCCTAAACCATAACTCTTCACTGCGTTATATTCACCGAGACTAATCGGGCAATATCATATTGTAACGAATGTAGCAGCCTCACAACAACGATGTTCTATTTACACGGTTTATTAAGGGCGAACTTGTGCCCAAAGTGAACGACGCACAGCAATCAAGAAGATCCAAGGGCGGTAGTCCTCGTGAGCCTCTGCCTCGAGCACCCTCGTTCTCTTCTTCTTCACGCGCGTTGGCTGTTAGGTGGAGTACCGGGCGCATGCAGGGCCGGCTCGTGCATTGCGGCTGGCTTCGTCGCTCGTAGTCGTGCCGTTAGTGTTTCTTTGGTTCCCAACATCCACGTTGCGCGGAGCAATGGTAATTTCCTGTGGCAATATGTACCATGAAGGTCAACTAATGTCGCATATTTCACCAGCGTAACATGAATACTCAATGTTCCTGCTCGTTATCCGGTCAGAAATTCTGAAAATTTGCGAAATGTGAATGTCGCAAGACAAAACAAGTAGATAATGTTCGCTCTGCACTTTTCGCCACACGCTGAGCAAGAACGTCACTTTTTTTCCCCCGCTATTTAGTCAACTCTTACGTTGTGCTTCGTTGGCAATCAGACAGAAAATGAGCTTTAAAGCACTGCAAACAGTTCGCGAAGGACGCAAGCCAAGCTAGTATGTCAATATGCAGCACGGAAAAAAAAAGGGGGGGGGGGGGACATGGCAGGGGTGTCGCCTGCAAAAGCAGAGGGTGGCTTTGCCGCATAGCTGGTTTCTAGCCAGGTAAGATGGCGGACCTATGCGCTACTCTGGTCCCGTAGGGACCATATACAGTTACTCTAATATCCCTAATTCCTGGGAATGGCGTGCTAGGAGAGCGCTCTTTATGTGTCGAACTGTGGCGGTTGTTTCACCGCACTCGTCATGTGTATTCTAATTTCATGCGTGCTTTCTTCTTGAAGTGTGCGCTGTAAGTTGTGAGCTGTTTGCCATTCTTCGCATGACATTGCAATTTGTTAATGTAGCATTCGTTACTTCGCCCTTGTGGCGAAACGATGCACCATGAATGCTCAACTACCTCTGCGACGACACGTTTTTCTTTCGTGTATTATACCGATTCCTAAAAAGAGGGATCAGGCACGTTTTCTTCTTTATTTTCTAGAACTGGTCTCCAAACGCCGACAACGATGTAGACTGTAGAGTCGGGCGGGATTTTTTTTCAATGAAGCGAAATTTCTTCAATGAGCTCGTTGATTTTTAAGACACAACCCAATCAATTGAACCAATGAGCCATGGAGAATATAGAGAACGCTACTTGCCATCTTTTAACAGTAGTGTAGTGATTGTGACGTCACTTGAATTGAATTGAAGTGTACGAAAGATAACCCTTTGTATTGGTGAGGATCCGAACCCACAACCTTCGAATCACGTGTCTGATGTTCCTTCAACTGAGCTACGATTGAAGGCGATACCCCGTCAACTTCCTTGGGTGTTTTTGTGCAAGCCCTACACAGGAGTGTTGGCCAGCACCGTTCACAGCCAAGGCGGCGAGTGCGGAACATTATTAAGTGGGAAGAGATAGAAGAACAGCTAAGGGAAGAGAGGCCGATGGTATACGGTTTTGTAGAAACACATCTCAGGGACATGGAACAACCTCCGAACAATCCGGACTACGCGTGGGAATATTGTAATAGAACAGAAGGCAGCAGAAAGGGGGGTGGTATTGGGGCATTCATTCATAAAAGTACAGACTGGCAAACGGTCAAGCAGGAGTGCAAGGAACATTTATGATTAAAAGGGAAAGTGGCAGGTCAAATGACACTCCTTGGTTTTGTGTACTTGTGGACGGGAGCAAAGGCCAGAGAGGAAAACCAGACAATGTTAGAGTGTATATCAAATGACATTCAGGAGTTAGGAAGAGAGTGCGAGATAATTATACTAGGAGACATGAATGCGCACATAGAAGATATAGATGGGTATACCGACCCGACAGGCAAAATGATCATGGATATGTGTGAAAGGCTTGATTTGATCATTTGCAACAGTACCGAGAAGTGTGAAGGGCAAATAACATGGGAGGTAGGAAGGCTTCAGTCGACGATAGATTATGCACTGATGTCACATAGGATGTATGATAAGCTTAGGGGAATGCACATAGATGAAGGTGGCTCCAGAAGTCTGGGTAGCGATCACAAATGTATCAAGCTAAGTTTTGGAAGAACAGTGAAAGTGGGAAGGAGACAAGATGAGCAACTACAGGAAAATTTTTATCCAGAAAGGCAAATTGAAATAGCCACTAAACAAATTGAGAAAGTAATCACGGAGGATAATAAGACAGTGTGGACATACACGAATCTAATTAGACTCTTTGAGCTAGAGCTTGCTAAGACGCGTGACAAGTCACCCCGGAAAAGAAGACACAAACCCAAAAGTTGGTGGGATGAAGAAGTTAAGAGAGCCATAGCAACACGTCAGGAAGCGTCTAGGGAACACAGACATGCTAAGCAGCGGGGTGAACCGACAGATGATGTTGAAAGAAAATGGGCAACCTTTCTAAGCTGTAGAAGGGATGCATTCCTTCTGATCAATGAAAAGATTAGAAGGAAGGGAGCTCAGTGGCTGGCAGAAGTACATAAAAAAGATAGAAAGGCAGCTGCGAAATTTTGGAACCATCTAAACTCCCTAAGAAATGAGACGAGCCTAGAGCAGAGATTTATAAATACAGCCCAAGGTGCTAGGCTAGAAGGGGACGAAGCTATTGAATATATAAGAACAAAAGTGACAGAAAAATTTCAACAAAGAAGTACTTTATGCACCACAATAGACAAGGACGAATCAAGTGGTGCAATGGCTCCATTTTCACAACGAGAGTGGGAAAGGGCTGAGAAAAAGGTTCCTAGTAGTACATCAACAGGCCCAGATGGCATTCCAATTAGGCTGATAAAAACATTAGGTCCGAAGTCTAAGCAGGCTTTGAGAGAGGCAGTGAGCACAATAATAATCGATGGTGAAGTTCCCGATGGATGGAAACTTAGCAGGATGAGCATGATCTATAAAGAAAAGGGGGACAAAGCTGACATAAAAAACTACCGTCCTATAACAGTGACATCAGTGGTCTACAGGCTGGCGATGCAGATTATAAAGGAAAGACTGCAGGCGTGGATAGAGGATGAGGGGGTGCTGGGGGAACTGCAGAATGGGTTTCGGAAACACAGGAGGTTGGAAGACAATCTGTTCTCACTGACGCAGTGCATTGAAATAGCAGAAAAGGAGCACAGGCCCCTGTGGCTAGCATTTTTGGATATCAAGGGAGCGTACGATAGCGTGGTTCAAGAGGAATTGTGGGGAATACTGGACACACTAGGCGTGGAACATGTAGTCACTAATCTTTTAAAGGGTATCTATAAAGGTAACAAGGTAGTTATAAAGTGGGAAAAACAGGTATCCAAGCCTGCAGAGGTAAAACGGGGGCTTAGGCAGGGGTGCCCCCTGTCACCCTTATTATTCATGATGTACCTACAAGGATTAGAGGCGAAATTAGGGGGAAGTGGGCTGGGCTTCAACCTCTCTTTAGTCAAACAAGGAAAACTTATTGATCAGGCACTACCAGCATTAATGTACGCAGATGATATAGTGCTAATGGCCAACAACAAGGAAGATATCCAGAGATTGATGGACATCTGTGGTAATGAGAGAGATAGGTTAGATTTTAGATTCAGTAAGGAAAAATCAGCAGTCATGATTTTCAATGACAACGAAGGTAGTGAGCTTAGAATACAGGAGGTCACGCTAGAGATAACAGATAAATACAAATATCTGGGCGTATGGATAAGTAATGGGACCGAGTATCTGAGGGAACACGAAATATACGTGACGACTAAAGGTAACAGGAATGCAGAAGTCATGAAAAATAGGGCACTGTGGAATTACAATAGGTATGATGTTGTGAGAGGAATATGGAAAGGGGTCATGGTTCCTGGGCTGACGTTCGGCAATGCGGTCTTGTGCATGAGATCAGAAGTTCAAGCAAGATTAGAAATTATGCAACGTGGAATAGGTAGGCTTGCTTTAGGAGCTCACGGGAATACACCAAATCAGGGAGTACAAGGTGATATGGGATGGACATCATTTGAGGGCAGGGAAGCTAGCAGCAAGATAAAATTTGAGAAGCGATTGAGAGAAATGAAGGAGTAGCGTTGGGCTAGGAAGGTTTTCAGCTACTTGTACATGAAGAATGTCGATACAAAATGAAGGAAGCGAACCAGGAAGTTGACTGGTAAATAATCAGAAAACAGCAGGTGGCCAAACCAAAAAAGAACTATCAGTTAAGAAGAAAGTGAAGGAAACGGAGACTGACATGTGGAAAATGGGCATGATTAAGAAGTCCGCACTAGAGATCTATCGAACGTTTAAGCGGGAAATTGCCAAGGAAAGGATCTATGATAATACTCGTGGTAGTTCTCTACTGTTTGAGGCCAGAACGGGAGTACTGCGAACCAAGACATATCGGGCCAAATACGAAGGGGTAGACACAGTATGCAGTGCGTGTGGAGAGGAAGAAGAAACTGCCGAACACTTGATAATGTTCTGTAAAGGGCTTCACCCTATAGTTCAGGATGATGGCGCAGAGTTTTTCAAAGCACTGGGGTTTAGGGACCGGGAGGGCAAAATAAACTTTAAGCGGGTAGACTTAACTAGAAGGAGGTTATCTGATTGGTGGCTAAAGTCAAGGCACGAGTGAAAATTAAACTCTTCACTGCAAAGTACGAATCCTCAAACCCTTTTTTTAAGGAAAAAAAATATAATTTTTGGTTCATTAGTTATTACGGCTTGGTGGCGCTAGCCACCGCCCGATCTAAAGGGTACAGCCATATCCATCCATCCATCCATCGTGACGCCTTACTGCGTGTGAAATGACGACGCGCGAGAAAACAAAGAGAGCACAAGGCCCGTCCTTTGTGTTTTCGCGTTTCGTGGCCAGGGTCTGTGTGGAAGGGGAGAGTGAAGCATACCGGATAGCATGGAACATAGTTTTATACGTGAGATTCCCTCGAACTTTCCATTCACGCAATGGTAGGGGCGAGCCAGCGGCCACAAGAGGAAACGGCGTTCACTCGATTCGCGCGCAATCGCCGTTCTTTTATTTCGCATCCCTCTCTTTCCTCCGCCCCTTTGCTCGTCGCCTGAAGGTCGCCAACAGGTGGAAGGCCCCTTGCCCTTTCCTCCTCTGCCTGCCACGGGTCTAGAGAGACCGCCGTTTTCCATGCAGACAGTCGTCGCACCGCATGCCTCTCCACGTTGCCATCGCCTTCTTTCGTTTTGTTTTTCTTTTGAGCGTGCCTTATGACCGACTGGTTCTTATTTTACGTGCGCCACCGCTGCCACCGCGGCGTCTTCTTGCCCAAAGGCTACTTGCGTCACTCGCGCGGAATCGCTCGGACGCGATGGATCTACCCCTTGTTGGATTTAGTCGGGGACTTGCGTCGTGCCGTCCGGATCAAGCTGGTGAGTGGGAAGGCGCCGGATCGCTTTTTTTTTTCCTTTCCTTCTTAGCTTCCGTGACGTTAGAGGCGCATGAAATCAAGTAATTTTACGCGCGAAAAACCGCTGTGTGACTGCGATGCACGCCGTGGTAGCTCGGGACTAAGCGTCATCTTCACCATCTGCGGGATCGGGACCGTGCGCCTAAATCTGGGTGTACAGGTCCTTTTTGCATTTCGACGGAGTTGAAATCTGACCGCCAGGACAGGGTATCGAACCCGTGTGTTCGTGCTTAGTAGCGGGACACCTAGGCCTCTCCAGATGGGAACATACGGCAAGCACTCTTCAACCGGGCAACGGAGTGACATCACTTTTCACTCTGGGAAGAAAATCATCAGTGCAACATGGCATGGCTCTTTATGCGCATTTACGTGTTCCTTCACGCTATCGATACTTCTGCCGAATGAACTGCTGTCGTACTCCGCAAGGCTGCGTAACGATGTGATGGCGACCCATCAGCGTCGAAATTTCATCCGCAACAGCTTAATCGGCTTCCTGTAGCTCTAGACCTTATGGATACGGGAGGTGAAAAACAGTACAATTTGAGGATACCTCCTTGGTTATAGCCACACAGATTTGTAATGAACGTCGTCACTACAGCTTGGATGGAGATAGTACTCTCGTTACCACACTTGCCAGACGCGGCGGGGGGGTGGGGGTGCAGCAGGCGTTGTTAGCCTGGCATACATAGTCAGTGAACGGTCCACCTGAGCATTCATCCATTAGTTAGGGCCCGCTAAAGTTCCGTCGTGTTGCTTAACAGTGAATTGTAACCATTTCCTTTCTGTGTGCAATTCAGCACAATCGCTTCTTCATTTACCGTACAGAAGATGAAGATGTCAGGTATATCTAATGACGACGGCTGTTGATTTTCTTATGGACAAATCGTTTATTGAAACATCTAGCTGGGGTCTATACTTTGTTGCTTTTCTGCAGTAAACGTGCGAGAGGCGTAATGTTACATACATACATACATACATACATACATACATACATACATACATACATACATACATACATACATACATACATACATACATGCATACATACATACATACATACATACATACATACATACATACATACATACAACCATACATACATACATACATACATACATACATACATACATACATACATACATACATACATACATACATACATACATACATACATACATACATACATACATACATACATACATACATACATACATACATACATACATACATACATACATACATACATACATACATACATACATACGCGTCGCCTTGGTATGTTCAAGCCCTTTTCGCATAGATATTCGTGCAGCTGTCTCTTCTAGATGCAATATGTATTTATTCGAATCTAATGCGAAATTATAGCTTATTCGTTGGTATTCACAATTCATAGCAATCACCAGAGTTGACATTTAGAGTCATTGTTCTCGTTGCAGCATACGTTCATAGAGCTGCATTGTATCATCACATCACCATTGTGCTTCAATTTTTTTCCTTCATAATTTCTGCGTGCCTTTCCGCATCGCTACTTCACGTTAGAGTTAAATAGAATAGCCATTTCGTGGTTCACCATTCCATCTCGCGCCCACAGAGCGCCACGTTCCGCGTGTAAGTTGATGACTGGGATAACGTATCTGCAGCCGTCCTGTGCTGGGTGGTTTGCCTCGTAGTCAAATCGTCCATCTCTGCACATCACGCTTGAAGTGAGGGTTGCAAAAGAAAACAAATAATGATAAAAATGTTGACTGGTGCGATCCATGAAGCTCCATCACGGTGGACCCTGTTCGCGGACTACAGCGCGAACGCAAAAAAGCAGGTTATATTTCCGGTACGAAATGCGTTGGAAGCTTTGTATTGTGCGGCCTATTTTTTTGTCCTGCTTACTTTTTTTTTCTCGGGACATTTTCAAGGCAGAATGAAATCGGTCTTCCACCGTGCAGTAGCACGCTTAGAGAACGACCGCTCTTCATTGAAACACTTTCCAGCCGAAAGCGGAAACAAGGAAGTCACGAAATCTTCAATGCTTGGTGGAAGCGTGCGCATACACTCTCCGCCTTGTAAAAGGATGCAAAGTGATGTCATCCATTACTAGTGTGGTGGGCAGTCACACATATACAGAAACACGCTGTTACGGAACCCCTTGACAGGAGTGGTGAATTTTCTATCCTTTTCTCTTTCTTTCTGTTTCGTGGGGGAATTCAATGCGCACGCCATTATGGCCAAATCCAAGTTTATGTTCTCACTGACCATCCATCGTATCGTTTGCTAACCTCCACTAGAAAAACAAAAAAATACAGTACCGCGTTATTCAGTGTCTTGTGGGATGATGATTGACCGCTCCCTGTCGTTATATTCGTTAATGATATTTGGTACGAGTGGGCGCGCAGTCTTCAAAAGGGTGCTTTTGCAACGAGACTGAAGGGTTTTATATAAATGTCCCTTGTTTCGCTTGTATCGTTCGTATAATCCGATTGTCACGTGTCGACTTCGTTCTCGATTCGTTGGAAAAATAAGCGTCTGTTAAAAAAAAACAAAAAAACATGTACAACATATAATGCTGCACATTTTACGCTTATAACTTAAGTGTTCCAAAATAACAACAAAATAAATAAATAAATAAATAAATAAATAAATAAATAATAAATACATACATAAATATGTTTACAAAACTCGGCACGAAATGCGCATTGCAGGCCTGCTGTATCAACCGCGATGAACGTAGCTTACTTTATTTTATCTGGCTATGCGGCAAATAATCCCAGTTCTTGCTTCATGTGTTTGATATTTTGTCTTTCTTATCCTTTTCATGCTTTTTTATGTTTACACTTCGTGACACTCACTTTAGGAGACATTTATCTGCTGACTCTTCAGTCCCAGATCGAAAAATAGCGAGAAAAAAAGCGAGGTCGTGCTATAAAATGAACGAAATATCATTTTATAAACGTTTGTAGAGTTGGAAGATGGGTTCTCCAACTTGTCGCGTACGGCGGACGCTTTTCCCGCAAACAACTTATCTTTCACGAGCAGTTCCCAAGAGGGGTTCACTTTTCCGAGAATGAGAAAATGTCAGAAACAAATAGTATAATAATGAAAAATAGCGAAGGCATGAAAGTTGTTTCCTCGTGTCTGGCCCCTTCTATATAGCGCTTCGCGAAGTCGATAATTCCTTTTGTGCGGGTGTCCGGGCCAAAAGTGTTTGACTTTGAAGGCCCAATTATGTGTCTCGTCGGAATGCTGTCGCAATCTATTTTGAGCGCGTTTCGAAACGATCCTAATGCGCTTTAGTGAGCGAGGAATTTCAGGTGTTGTTGTCTCGCTCTCTAATGCATCGGAAAAGTGTCGCAGTACACATTTTTGTGGAGCGAATTGTTTTGAACTGTGCATTGCGGCGGGAGCTGTAATTGTTGTTCTCGTTGTTAATATTGTTCTTGTCGTTGTTGTGGTTGTAGTCGCAGTAGTAGTTGCGAAGTTTGTAGCGATGATAGTCGTAGCGACGGTTGTCGTGTTACAGAGGTAGTAGTGTTACGTAATAGTAGTAGT